>NW_019655212.1:0-440 GCF_002806865.2 Cucurbita pepo subsp. pepo
CCTTCCTGTTCCGAATTACCTTGTTCAATCAGTCAAAGGTTAATTAAGGTTGAGTCTTGATTGACTGTTCAGGAGAAAGAATCAATCAATAGGTATAGGAGAATGAATCTTGTTGAGGATTGACTTTCAACACTTTCTTTCAGGTTCAGTAGTTCACTCTCATTCATCGATAGTGTTTACAGTTTCATTCTTCTTGAGTTGAGTCTTGAAAAGCTGCTAACTCCTGAATTTCTTCTTTCACTGTAAAGTCTCATGAATAAGGAGTTTAGACTTTCTTTTCCAGGTGTAGGAGCTGATCTTTCTGTCATTTTATTTAACTTGTTCGATCAGGTGAAGGAAAGCAAAGAGAACAGACCGATAGCGAGAGTAGTTCCGTCTCACTTGNGTCATTTTATTTAACTTGTTCGATCAGGTGAAGGAAAGCAAAGAGAACAGACCGA
>NW_019655213.1:0-440 GCF_002806865.2 Cucurbita pepo subsp. pepo
CTAGCAGACGCGTTTTAAAAACCTCGAGGGGAAGCCCGAAAAGGAAAGTCCAAAGAGAATAATATCTACTAGCGGAGGGCTTGGGCCGTTAAAGTTGGTATTAGAGCCAGACACCAGGCGATGTGCTAGCGAGGTGGCTGAGCCCCGAAGGGGGGTTGACACGAGGCGGTGTGTCAGCAAGGACACTGGGCCCTGAAGGGGGATGGGATTGGAAAGTCCCACATCGATTGGAGAAGGGAACGAGAGTCAACGAGGACGCTGGGCCCTGAAGAGGGGTAGATTGTGAGATCCCACATGCGGTTGGGAGGAGAATGAAACATTCTTTATAAGGGTGTGGAAACTTCTGCCTAGCCGACATATTTTAAAAATCTTGAAGGGAAGTCCGAAAGAGAAAANATGCGGTTGGGAGGAGAATGAAACATTCTTTATAAGGGTGTGGA
>NW_019655214.1:0-440 GCF_002806865.2 Cucurbita pepo subsp. pepo
CACCGCCCGATGACTAGCTATAATACTATTTGTAATTGCCGTGGGGAGAGACTTCCACACCCTTTTAAGAAATGTTTCATCGTCTCTCAATTGATGTGGGATTTCACAATCCACCCCCCTTGGGAGCCCAACTTTCTCGTTGACACACTGCCCGATGACTAGCTCTGATACTATTTGTAATAGCCCAAGCCCACCGCTAGCAGTTATTGTATGTTTTAACCCATTAAGTACCGCCATTAGCCTCAAGGTTTCAAAATGCGTCTACTAGGTAGAGGTTTCCAAAACCTTATAAGGAATGATTTGTTCCCTTGTCCAAATGCTAGTAGATATTGTTCATTTCAGCCCATTACGTATCACTGTCAACCTAACAATTTTAAAACGCCCTACTAGGGTANTCCATTCACCTCTCCAACCAATGTGAGATCTTACAATAAGTAATC
>NW_019655215.1:0-440 GCF_002806865.2 Cucurbita pepo subsp. pepo
CGAACCCATGCACACTTATGTGTAGAAGATCTTAAGTCTTCACCCTTAACCTCTCGGGCAAACCAACTTGTTTAGCTAACAAAAATTACAACACAATAAAAGTCAGTGGTAAGATACGTTTATAGAGTAATTCTTGGACATGCTAGCTATGGGGTTCGAACCCATGCGCACTTATGTGCAGAAGATCTTAAGTCTTCCCCCTTAACCTCTCGGGCAAACCAGCTTGTTTAGCTAACCAAAATTACAGCACAGTCAATTGTACGATATGTTTGTAGAGAAATTCAAGAACATGGTGGCAATGGGGTTCAAACCCATGCGCACTTATGTGCAGAAGATCTTAAGTCTTCCCCCTTAAACTTTCGCTCAAACGAGCTTGCTTCGCTAACAAAACTTACANCACAAACGAGCTTGCTTCGCTAACAAAAATTACAACACAGTAA
>NW_019655216.1:0-440 GCF_002806865.2 Cucurbita pepo subsp. pepo
ATGTTTCGAGAAGTAAACTAGAGAGTTGATGATACCGTGACGTCGGACTAACTGGTAACTTGATTGTATGAAATTTGACCACGAGTGAAACTAAGATTGTGGATCGAACGTTGTACATTAGAATTGTGATATAACTAGGAAACTCAGAATCTGTAATGAACTGTTTNTCAAGGGTGGAGGTGTGTTGGTTGATACTTAAAAGATTGGAGATCATGTTTAGGGTCTCTAAGTTAAATACTCATTCCTCTTAAGGAGTATTGTTTTCATTTTGGTCTGGTTTACAGCCCTTTGGCATGTGTTGTTTTTCTTGGGCTTCGAGGTCAACGTGTGAACCATCCTATAGTATGTCGTGTGTCACTACCTTACTATGAAGAGAGTAGGTTGTGACCCTCACGCCAGGACAAGCAAAGGGGCGTCCCTCAAGAGACGCCCATCCGGCC
>NW_019655217.1:0-440 GCF_002806865.2 Cucurbita pepo subsp. pepo
TCGGCGTAGCTTTTCTGTCTACTTTGAGCGGTACGCATCCTGGCTCGAATTTTCTAGACAGCCTCATTGGTGAGTCAAACAAACTCGGGTCCTACTAATTCTCTCTCTCCTACCTCGTCCCAACATCGTGGGGACCTACACCGTTTCCCGTACAGGGCCTCAAACGGTGCCATTCCAATAGTTGCTTGGAAACTGTTGTTATACGAGAATTCCATTAGGTGTAGTTTGGAATCCCAACTTTCCTTAAAATCTAGTACGCAAGCGCGTAGCATGTCCTCTAGAATTTGGTTTAAACGCTCCGTTTGTCCATCTGTTTGAGGGTGAAAGGCGGTACTAAAGTCGAGGCGGGTANTGGTATCCAGTGCTTTTTAAAGTCCGCGCCAAAACGCTGACGTAAAACGTGGATCCCGATCCGACACTATAGACACTGGGACTCCATG
>NW_019655218.1:0-440 GCF_002806865.2 Cucurbita pepo subsp. pepo
AGCTTCAGGTGCGACTTGGAGTGGTAGGGTAGGCTGGGGTGGAGGTTCTACTTGTTGTGGAGGCTCTACTGGTGGTGGAGGCTCAGCTTGCAGTGGAGCTAGAGGAGGTAGCTCAACTGGTGGTAAGACTGGGGGCGGTGTAACTGTTACTGACCCAGTCTCTGATCTTTCTTTAGGTGGGCCCTCTACTGCCACACCTCATCCTACTTCTCTTCGACGGGGTCGTTCCCATCCTCGTCTTCCTCTTCCTCTTCCCCTTTCTCTTCCTCGTCCTCGTTCTCTAGGCATGGTTCTATAAACCAATATAAGGTTGCTTAAGTCTAAGGCCTTAATACTATGCATATACATAAATAACAATACACACACTATNAACTATGCATATATATAAATAACAATACACATACTATACAATACATCGTAACGCCAAAGAAGTAAACATT
>NW_019655219.1:0-440 GCF_002806865.2 Cucurbita pepo subsp. pepo
TCTTATTTTTGAAGTTCAAGTTAAATTATATTAGAAATGTATATTACTAACGAAGCGAGATGGATGTTTTAATAGGAAACAACTCCTGACGACACTTGGAGTAACTTCTGTTGAGTTATAGAGTCTGCTCCCTGTATTTATAGCTTGGTCAACGACTATATCCGGTAAAGCTATATTTGGTAAAGCTATATCCGGTAAAGCTATATATGGTACATAGCTATATATAATAAATGGTTAAACCTGGTAAAGCTATATTTAGTAGACTGAACCATATATATATCCCGTCCAGTAAAGCTCTTAAATGTACTTTTCTATTCTCTGTACTCTCTTGTTGTACATGCCTGAAGTCATCAATNACTGAAGTCAACAATAGAAAAATCCTTTTAGCTAGAGTTCTCGTTGCAATTCTCTCTATCCTTTTTTTTTTCTTTGTGTTCATC
>NW_019655220.1:0-440 GCF_002806865.2 Cucurbita pepo subsp. pepo
AGAGAAGGGAGTAGGAGTAAGAGTAGATGACTGTTTATGGTTCAAGTCCCGAAAAAGTAAGTCTTGATGTCAACAAAGGAGAGGAATCCTCATAGTTTCTTCTTAGATAAGGGAGTAGGAGTAAGAGTAGAGGACTGTTTATGGTCCAAGTCCCGAAAAAGTAAGTGTTGATGTCAAGAAAGGAGAGGAATCCTCATAGTTTCCAAGATTTGNTTTTTTGTTTATTCTTGTTGTTTGCTCTCTTCAATTAACATGTTATAAAGACACATGTTATAAAGACATCTGAATTACTTCTTGGTTCAACGTTTCAAAAACACATTTCAAATCTTATTATATTGCATGCTTCAATTTGATATAATTGTTGGGGGCATCTTGAGAATCAAATTCGAGACTTCTCGTACCCAAAGCAAGAATCATACCACTAGACCAAATGCCTTGTA
>NW_019655221.1:0-440 GCF_002806865.2 Cucurbita pepo subsp. pepo
ATTCTTCCCAGGGATAAACTTCCTCCGTGCGCAACTTCCAGCGATGAGCTAGTCCAGGTAATTTTGGAGAGCTCGTGTGTGCACAATAATAAAAATTTGAAATTCATAGTTTATAAGCAAAAACAAAAACTCTTTTTTTTTTTTTTTTTTTTTTTTTTTTTTTTTTTTTTTTTTTTTTTTTTTTTTTTTTNTTTGAAATCACCTCTTACTATTTATTTTTTGGAAACTTTCTGGATCTGTTCTCGTCCTGTTTAACTTGTTTTCTTAAATATTGTTACTTGGGCGAAGTTTTTTGCAATGCTCAAATGGTTAACTTTGGTTCATTAACAAGAGATATATTGAATTTTCTTAGCTTCTGTCAACATTTTCATCCTTACTAGTTTGGTCCTTAGTATATTGTGAAATAACTATTTTCCATGACTTGATTATACATTTTTTGG
>NW_019655222.1:0-439 GCF_002806865.2 Cucurbita pepo subsp. pepo
GTTCTGCTCGTTTGATTTTCTAATCATAATCCTAAATTCTCTAAATTTTCAATTATTAAAAAAAGTTCAATTATTATTAATTTTGGATAGAAATAAAAATCCTATTCATCTAAAAAAAAATACTCTTAAATTTGTATCGATTTGTAGATAATCTACGATGTATCGATAGACAGTTTTCATCCATATATAAGAATAAAAGATTTTAATGCTAATTTTAAAATTTTATAGGTATTTTCAATAATAAATATATTTTTGAAGCATATTTTTAAAATACTATTTTGAAACAAACTTTATTTTTTTTAAATTTAAAGTTATCATTAAAATTAAAAAAGTTAATAATTTTTTTAAGTCAAATACAAAATATAGAGATATTTTTATTAATTTTGTACTTTTAGTCGTAAATTTTTAATGATAAAAATCCCATTAATATTAAGGAGCC
>NW_019655223.1:0-439 GCF_002806865.2 Cucurbita pepo subsp. pepo
TCACAATTAGAGACCATGGCACGTGCATAGGCTAGTAACATGTTTAATTTCCTAAACTTATATTATAATATATGTTTATTCATTTCATGTTTTAAATTACTTATCATTATATTTTGAACACGTAAGACTATAGCAGTATTTTCAATGATGACGTTATACTTATGTTGAAATTATGATTTTAATGATGATGCTTTAAGAGTTATATTCCGCATACAAGCTTAAGCTAAAATGATGGTAGCAACTTTAGATAGTCGAAATCTAAGGCTCTTACACAATGTTTAAGATATCGATATTGAAAAAAACAACCAAATCTCGATTTTATAAATGTAAATGAAAAATATCCATTAATTGTTCGTAAATTAAAAATATTTATTTAAAGTAAATAAATATTTGACTGGATATGTTAATATAACTCAAAACTATTAGATAACTTAAAAAT
>NW_019655224.1:0-439 GCF_002806865.2 Cucurbita pepo subsp. pepo
TTATTTTTTATTTTAAATGTTTGTTGTTGTGTGTATTTATTTTAATTTATTTTTGCCCTTTGTTTCGATTGTGCTGTAATTTGGAAAGAGGAGGAGGAGGAGGAGGAGCGTCCTTCCCAAGTAGGCTTGTTATTCTCTCTATGCTTGGGGACTCCACGACTTCCGTCTTGGGCGGCGGCGCCGGAGAAGACTCTGCCGTACCGGAGACGACAAATCAGGAAGATGGGCTGATGGACGATGTGGGTGAGAGCGGGGCAGTGACGGCGGAGGATAATAATAAGACTTGTGGTGAAGATGAGAGAGGGAGAAGTGGCGAAGGAGACAACGGCGACCGGAGCTTCGGCGGAAACCGGTGGCCGAGACAAGAAACTTTGGCGCTGTTGAAAATACGGTCGGAAATGGACGTGGCTTTTCGAGATGCAAGCGTTAAAGGCCCTTT
>NW_019655225.1:0-439 GCF_002806865.2 Cucurbita pepo subsp. pepo
TATTTAATAATAAAATATTTTAAGTTTCATTTTTTTTTTTTTAATAATCTCTTTCTCAACTCCGAGCAATCTTATATTCGAGAAAGGGAAAAAACGCTATATAATAATAAAAAATAAAAAAAATCCGTGGACATAATTTTCACTTTTAGAAACAACGAGTACAAAACGTGCCCATGTCGTAGGAGATACACGGAAATGTCGATAAAGCAAAAATAATATACCTAAAAATAGTCTTCACTCGTACAAGCTACCAGTAGGTACAGTGGTTGCGGTCTCAAAATTTAGTGCCACTTATTGTTAGTTTGAATTAATCAAAATATTCATAATCAGTTAATATTCAGAGAATATATTACTTATACAATATATCTTAGAATCATAATTCATTTATGATTTGATTTGTAATATATTTTATTTTATTCTCAAGATTTAGTTAGTTTAT
>NW_019655226.1:0-439 GCF_002806865.2 Cucurbita pepo subsp. pepo
CCAAGACCACCATTAGTTGATATTGTCTGCTTTCGTTCGTTCGTTACGTATCGCTGTCACCCTCATGATTTTAAACCGCATCTACTAAGGAGAGGTTTTCAAACCCTTGTAAGAAATGTTTCTTCACCTCTACAATCGATGTGGGATCTCACAATCCACTCTTCTGAGGGCCAAGCGTCCTCACTGGTGCATCGCCTGGTGACTAGTTCTGATATCATTCGTAAAAGTCCAAGCGCACTACTAGCAAACATTGTTCATTTTTTCAAAATAGGTATTGCCATCAGCCTCACATTTTACAAGTCTATTAGGGAGAGGTTTTCGCACCCTTATTAGGATTGTTTCATTCCTCTCTCCAACAGTTAGTACATATTATCTATTTTAATCCATTACGTATGGTTGTCGGCCTCACAGTTTTAAAACGTGTCTATTATGGAGATAT
>NW_019655227.1:0-439 GCF_002806865.2 Cucurbita pepo subsp. pepo
AATATACTGATTCAAGCTCGAGATTTAAATAAATAAAATTAAAAAACATACGTTAAAATTTGATATAACATGCAAAACTTACAGTAAAAAGAATTAAGAAAATATAATAAAATGAATTTCGTTTAAATTACAAGTTTAATCTGTAACCAATAATTTATATTTATTTAGTTCATAAATTTTTAATTTTTAATTTTATATAAATTTAAAAATTAGTATCCGGACCAGAATCATCTATTGACATTTCATAGATTAAATTTAAATTTTTTATATTATTTTTAAAAGCGTAATACTAACAATAAATATATTTTTTAAATTAAAAAATTTAGACTTATTTTTGAAAAAAAAATTGAAATGAAGAATATTTTTGTAACATTTTTTTTAGTTAAATTATATTTTTGAAAGTTTAAGATTATTTTTAAAATAAAATATTAACCATTTA
>NW_019655228.1:0-439 GCF_002806865.2 Cucurbita pepo subsp. pepo
AAGGCGAAAGCTTGCCTATTTGCCGCTGTATCTCAAATGATGTTCATGCGAATAATGTCCCTCAAAACAGAAAAGAAAATCTGGGATTATCTCAAAACCGAATATGAAGGAGATGAGAGGATTCGTGGAATGAAAGCCCTAAATTTGATTAAGGATTTCGAGTTGCAGAAGATGAAGGGTCTGAATCGGTGAAAGAGTACTCTGACAGACTTCTCAACATCGCCAACAAGGTGAGATTGCTTGGTTCTGTATTAAATGATTCCAGGATCGTTGAAAAGCTGCTAGTCACTATTCCAGAGAAGTTTGAAGCCACCATTACTACTCTGGAGAACACCAAAGATCTGTCAAAGATTTCTCTTACAGAACTCTTGAATGCTTTACAAGCACAAGAGCAAGGAAGGTCTATGAGGCAAGAAGGGGTGATTGAAGGTGCCTTACT
>NW_019655229.1:0-439 GCF_002806865.2 Cucurbita pepo subsp. pepo
AAAGATAAGGTATAAGAAAAAAGAAATTAAAATAATAAAAACGTGAGAGTTAGAAATGTGATGGAGCAAGTTTTAAACGTTAATATTATTATTGACGCATTAAAGACATTATTGGAAGCAATAATAATTTTATTATTTATTAGAACCCTAAACCCTAAAAATATGCATGCAAACATATGACGCAATCAAACATATTTAAATAAAAATAAATTTACCCTATTAAAAATTTAGAGATTAATTATTTAAAAAATATTTATATATATAAAAACTATTAATTTTTTTAAAAAAATATTATTAAAATTAGTATACAGTTATATGATAAGTTATCCGTTATGAATTTAATTTATTAAATTGAAATACAAATTTAAATAATTATTAAAGGAAAATATTATAGAAGTTAGATTAAATTATTGATATGACTCAACACCTTTTTTAGGTT
>NW_019655230.1:0-439 GCF_002806865.2 Cucurbita pepo subsp. pepo
TGCAAAAATATTCAAGGATTTAGAGTTTCCTTTTTGATGAAATGTATCAACAAAAAGAATTCAAAAGGCAAAACCGTGCATAGACGAATTTGATTTTTTTAATTGAAGAACAAAACTATGGACAGACGTAGAAAGTAAAGCGTTAAGAGGCGACCTAATTGGGGTAGCGCCGACGACGATGACGGAGCCATGGAAGTGGCGATAAGAGGAACTGAAGCGGAGTTTAACGCAATGCTTGACGAAGGGGTTGGAGGTGCTGGTGATGGCTTTCACATGAGAAGGAAGTGAAATTCTTGCAGCAAGATCAATGGCCTCCACTTTAAGATTTGATGATAGCTTGAATTTGGAGACGGAAGGTCCGAGTTTCAAATTTGAGGGCAAGGAAATGCAGGAGCATTGCATTCTTCGAGTTTAGCTTCTTTTGTTCTCAAAATTTACA
>NW_019655231.1:0-439 GCF_002806865.2 Cucurbita pepo subsp. pepo
AAGAAAATGACAAAAAAGGGATCCATTGACTATTGTTATATTATATATTCAACCAAAACCCAAGAAAGAAAACTAAGGGTAGTTTGGTCATTATCTTCAAACAATTTTCCAATTTCAAATATAAAAGTACTTAAAAGTACATAAGATTTGATACATATAGACTAATTTGTAATTATAAAATAAAATAATTATTAAGACCTCCTCGATCCGTGTTAAAAACCCGTTGATTAAGTTTCACGCTGTTTTCAAAGTAACAAGTGGAGCCGATCGTATATTATATTTTCTCAGCTTAATTTTTTAAGTTTAGTGGTGATTTATCAACTTGCGTAAGTCGGAAATAATTTGATTTATGACTTGGACAAGACGTTTTGCCTAGTGTCAGTATTTTGCACTCGAAGAAAACGACGATTTGTAAAAATTAATACATAGAATAAAAGAC
>NW_019655232.1:0-439 GCF_002806865.2 Cucurbita pepo subsp. pepo
GTTTCCTTCTTCTTCTTCTTACGTTGCTCGTGTGCCTCGAGGGAACCAGTGAGCTCATGGACCATGAACGTTGCTAGGTTCTTGGGCTCTTCTATTGTACATACAACATTCTTAAAGTTGTTGGTTAATGACCTCAAGAACATTTCCACAACCCGCATCTCGGAAAACATTTCTCTGTTTCGATTGAGTTGGTTTACCACGGTCTGTACACGCGTGATGTAGTCAGATACACTTTCTCACTCCTTCATCTTCATGCTCTCCAACTCGCCACGAAGGGTTTGGTGACGCACTTACTTGACTCGGTCGGTTCCTTTGAACACTTTTCCTAAAGTGTCCCATGCTTCTTTTGAAGTAGCTGCACTGGCAATCTTTTCAAAGCCCGACTCGTCAACGGCTCAGAACAGCATGTATAATGCGGCCTTATCCTTTGCTCGCAATT
>NW_019655233.1:0-439 GCF_002806865.2 Cucurbita pepo subsp. pepo
AATAAATTTATATATGTGCATAAGGAAGTGTCTGTACAACATGATATTGGTGAATGAGACATAATAAATAACAAAAGCAAATAACAGAGTCTCAGCTCAAACCACTTCACCAACCTCGATCAAGTATACCAAACACTTATGCTGGCAATGGTTCTTCCATAACTGCATTCAACAAATTTAATGTGTTATGAAACCAGTAGATTTAAAAGGGTAACTTTTTCTTTTCTTTTCTTTTTGTTTGAGAGAGAGAAAGAGAAAAAGAGACCTCTTCTCTTTGTGGAGGCATCAGATGAAACAATTACAGCATCTTCTTCAATGGCATCATCAGCTGCAACAGGTTTTTTGGTTGGTACGTTGGGAAGATCCAACTTTTCAGCATTTTCTTCGGATGTTGGGACCTCAGGCAGATCTTCAACCGTGAGCTGAGAAAAACGTTGAT
>NW_019655234.1:0-439 GCF_002806865.2 Cucurbita pepo subsp. pepo
CTCTCTCTCTCTCTCTCTCTCTCTCTCTCTCTCTTTATTTAAAGTTATTATAAAGTGTTTCTCTCAAGTATTTTTCAAAATCTAAGTATATTATCTAATTAAACAGTATGAAGCTATTATTATTATTATTATTCTTATTACTAATATTATAATTTAGTAGTGTAATTAATTTAAATTTCTATAGGTTTTTTTAATAGTTGTGCTAGACTTAGGTCATATATTATACTATTTTGAAAAATATTTTTAATTGGCCAATTTTTTTTTCTTCGCTATTTTAATAAATTCTTTAAAATTTATATTTTAAAGTGTTTTTAGATAACTAAAAATCGTTTAAAATTTAGAGCATGATTCTACCAATTAAAATCTTTTTGTAAAATTTCCTAAGTGGTTTCATTTAAAAAGTTATAAAAAAAGTATCAATTTTCTCCCAAAAAAAAAA
>NW_019655235.1:0-439 GCF_002806865.2 Cucurbita pepo subsp. pepo
ATAAAAATAGCATAACTTCGATATTCCCAGGAATTAAAAAACTGGTCAGCAGCCCTGCAAAGCACCTAAAAAACACGGAAGTAATCATCAAACACAACAGTGAGCATTATATATTAATTCCAACAAGATCTCGATAGCCAAAATGGGTGGATTTAACACCACACTTTCGATTCAAAGGTCCGAAATAGGAAATTCCAGTACCCCACCAACAAACTAAAGATTGGGGGGCGTTTCTATCTAATTAAAGTCCCTCTTCAATACATACATGGCAAAAAGAAAAAACAAATCAAGGGCAAACATAAAGATTTCCGCCATAAACCCTAGAAAGAAGCGAAATTAGAGATCCAAAATTGCGATCATAGGATTACACAAACCAAAATCAGGGATTAGAAAACACAATGGAATAAGGCGTCCTAAATCAGAGTTCATCGGAAGTGAA
>NW_019655236.1:0-439 GCF_002806865.2 Cucurbita pepo subsp. pepo
CCTTCTTACAGGCAGGAGAGGAAAAGAATGAAATCTGTCGACTGAATCTTGCTTGAGTTGAGTGTTTACAGTGAATGAATAAATAGGGACAATTAGGGAGAATTCATCTTACTTGAGTCTGACAGTAAACGAGAATGAGTGTTCCATTTCATTCACCCATTATATTGGTTGAACAATTCCATTTACTGATTGTTTCGGCTTTACCTTGGTTACAGTTCTTCAAGTGATTGAGGACAGAGAGAGTTTACAGTCTTTGACTAAATAGGGAGAAAAAAGGAGAAAGAGCAGTTCAAGAGTCAAATCAGTAGGAGAAGGAGTTCCGGGTCAGGCAATGGAATAGCTTTACCGAGTTCAATAATCATCCTCCAGTTTACCTTGTTTACTGCTCAAGCTGTTCTAGAAAGTTCATGAGGTTACAGTTCCATTAGTAATAGGGACA
>NW_019655237.1:0-439 GCF_002806865.2 Cucurbita pepo subsp. pepo
AAGAAGGTTGTAATTCAGGATCCGGCTGACGAGTCTGTTGACAAGTTAGCAGAGAAAACTGAAAGTTTGTCAGGTATGAAAAGTTGACATTGCATGGTTGTTTTTTGATATTTTTATTTTGTTTGTATATAAGGATTATTGGTTGATGGTTCTATTTAAATATTTTGTCCTGCAGTTTCTGATGGCTTGGAGCCTACCACATTTTCTGGACTTAAGAAGAAGAAGAAGAAACCAGTATGTTCTTATATTTTTCTCTGTCTAAATGAAGCTCTATTTGGTGACTGATATCATTTGTTTCAATTGCAGGTAGAGGCCATCTCCTTGAACGACGACGGTGCAGATGCCACAGAGGATTTGGACGGTTAGCATTGCATATGTGAACTTTGTTATGTTTTATTATTTTCTTTTTCTGTTTCATTTTATTACTTTTTTTTTTTTT
>NW_019655238.1:0-439 GCF_002806865.2 Cucurbita pepo subsp. pepo
GCTTTAATTGCTGATGAGAAGACCCCACGTCCCAGATGAAAATAATAGTGAATTGCATTCAACGAGAAGAGTAAGCAAATGCAACAAGTAAGGAAGTTATACAGACTCAATAAAAGGGATAATGTTTGTGTAAAACCTGACTTGACAGCCGAATCAGGGCAGGAAAACAATACGTAGCAATGGCACGTAGAAGTGAAAAGAACTTGAGGCGATGCTCTGGATAATCTTCAAAATTTTTAGTAATCATCTGTGAAGGCACANCAATGAAGCACATTAAAAATAAAAAAACGCACCAAGCACAATTTTAAGCGTAAAATAATCCACCAAAACAAAAAAGGACCAACACATTGGACTGAACCAAAAGTAAAGAATTCTGCAAGACTCTCAATCATGCAACTATCTCTTATACAAATCCTCACCTCCAACGTGCATTGGAAGA
>NW_019655239.1:0-439 GCF_002806865.2 Cucurbita pepo subsp. pepo
AGACATCTCACTCCGGTCGAGGTACGTACACGTGGATTTTTCTTTTAATAAATATTTTAGAATATAATTTATTTATTTATTAATTAATATTTTAGATAATCAAACTGATTATATTTAATAATTTTGTTTAATGTACGTAATTTAAGGATAGTTTTGTTGCATGTGGAGTGTTATTATTAGTGATGGGCCGAAAGTCCCGGCCCACTAAGATCCCCCGGGCCCACCTTCTTTTATTAGTGATGGGTTAGATTGGTTACCCAAATTTATTAATAATTATTATTANATTTATATTTAAATTGAAGGGTAGGTTTGAAAATAAATAAATAAATGTTTTATGAATTAATATTTTTTTTATTTATAAAAATTTGAATAAATGACTCGAACTAACTCAACCCAGGAAAATTATGTTTGAATTGGGTTCATTATTTAACAAAGTTTG
>NW_019655240.1:0-439 GCF_002806865.2 Cucurbita pepo subsp. pepo
GGAACGGATACAACTATTAATATCTTAATATTCTTCTAACTTGAAATAGAAGCAACAAGCTCGCCCTTTTGTTTAGTTGGCAACGAGAGCGCTACCTAAGCCCATCCTTTCTTCACTTGTGTGACAAATCAAGAAGTTGGTTGAGTGAGGAAAGATAGGGAGAATCTTTCTTGTTGCGGAAAAGCAAGTATCGGGAGACGAATATCGAGATTGGGTTCGCGCTCCGTAACTNCGTCCTCGGCCTGAATCACCCTAGTCTATTGGAAAGATCTGCCAGAACCCTCTTCTCCTTCAGACTCGACTACACGTAAAAGCTGTCTCGGCTGAAGCTAACTCTCTTTCATCAGTCTACGCATAGATGGATGATTTCTCTCTCACTTATCACAGCTTATTGAGGAAACTTCTAAGTTGGCATACCTTGCATACATCGAAAGAAGGA
>NW_019655241.1:0-439 GCF_002806865.2 Cucurbita pepo subsp. pepo
AAATCATAAACCTAGTAGTAAGATAGTGTTAAATGAATTAATTGAAGCTACTAATACATCAACAACAGTTGTTGATAGTTCCATTCCTTCTGATAATCGGATACATCCATACCAAGAATTGGGAATGCCTCGTCGTAGTGGAAGGGTTAGAAAACAACCTAACCGTTACATAGGCTTGACTGAAGCTCAAGTTGTCATAACTGATGATAACATTGAGGATCCATTGTCTTTTAAACGAGCAATTGATGATGTTGACAAGGATGAATGGATCAAAGCCATGAACTTGTAGATCCTCCTGATGGGGTAAGACCTATAGGTTGTAGGTTGTAAATGGATTTACAAGAGAAAGCGAGGAGTAGATGGAAAGATACAGACCTTTAAANAACCTTTAAAGCGAAACTTGTGGCAAAAGGATTCAACCAAAGAGAGGGACTGAACT
>NW_019655242.1:0-439 GCF_002806865.2 Cucurbita pepo subsp. pepo
GGAGAGCACTCCCCTCATCCAAGACTTTATTATTAATTTTACATTAGTTGGTTACCAATCTGATGGGCATGAAGTCTTCAAATATATCATGTATTATCCTTATTTAAAAAAAAAAAAAAAAGGATGTTGATCTCATCCATAGTCACATCAATAATAACACTATCGTAAAGCAAAACACACAGACGCCACTAGNCCAGGTGCCTTGAGGTTATGGGTTTAAACTATACTGTCACCTATTAAATGTCTTCGAAGTTTCAAGAAACCAATGTTTCAAGGTAAAAGGTAAAAGGTATTCCACCAAAATTAGTCAAAGTTGCACCCAATTGTAACAAACCCTAACGAGCTACTACAACAAAAGGAAAAACAATACAACAAAAAGTAAATATGATCTACTCCTACAAACAGCAGAGCTCAAAAAGAGATCAATAGAAATTTTTGA
>NW_019655243.1:0-439 GCF_002806865.2 Cucurbita pepo subsp. pepo
ATTCTTCCCTGCACTTCCTTCCGTTCCGTAAATCTCAAGCCCGAATCCTCCCGATGTTTCCTTTCGACGAATCGAAACCGTCGCTTTTCCGACCTCTTGAAATGTCGCCGAAAAACGATCTCGACTGAGCTGCAGGCTACTGTTGACGTCGCCGGCAGGACCGACGACGGTTCTGCTTCGATTCCGACTCATAAGGTTACTGTTCATGATAGAGAGAGAGGCGTTGTTCATGAATTNCATTTTAAGTTTGCTCTCCTAGAAATGGCATCGACCATTTAATTTAATTTTCGCTTCTTGAGCAACTACTTCAGCTTTGTAGAATCGATTAAATGTTTTTCACCTGTCTTTTTAGATTATAAGTTGTTTAGAGTTTGGGGATTCGAAGTTTTCTTTTCCCCCCATTTTTAGTGTGTACTGGTACATGGTATTTTATTGTATA
>NW_019655244.1:0-439 GCF_002806865.2 Cucurbita pepo subsp. pepo
AAACTTTTGAACACTTAGCATGCGATTTGTCTTAGAAGACTTCTCTATTCAATATTAACCTTCAAAGAGATTCAAAACAAACAGAGAAGGAAGAGCTAGAAATTTTACCAGAGCGAGACCAGCAGTATCATCGCAATAATGAAACTCAACTTCACACTACAAATCTCTGCCATGTTATTATTTGTGTTCAAAATAATTTGAATGGACTGGTGTGATGGTTAAGTTNTTAAGTTTCATTATTGTCAATCCATTATATAATCCTCTAGACGTCAGATTAGTTCACCAATATGAACCTAAATAGTAGATTTTGGTTGATGCATATGCCAAATATATGATATTTCTATAATTACAAAACCACAAATCCCATTTTTTCTGAAAATGTTAAAAAGAAATCAACCTAGGAAATGTATTGGGTTTCAGTTTTTTTTTTCTTAAAAAA
>NW_019655245.1:0-439 GCF_002806865.2 Cucurbita pepo subsp. pepo
TATATGGTAAATAGCTATATATAATAGATGGTTAAATTTGGAAAACTATATTTAGTAGACTGAACCATATATATAAATCCCGTCCAGTAAAGCTTTGAAATGTACTTTCGATTCTCTGTACTCTCTCTTGTTGTACATACCTGAAGTCATCAATAAAAAATCCTTTTAGCCAGAGTTCTCCTTGCAATTTTCTCTATCCTTTTTCTTAGTGTTCACCTTGATCGATCGTGTGCGTTGTTGTGCGATCCTAACATGGACGAGACTGTAAAGGTTATTGAGCTTCTCTTTCTCTTCGTTTACATGATTGAATATGAATTGACTCTCATGTATAGGTGATTGAGCGAATGAATAAGGTAAATAGGTTCTGGTCAGGGAATATCAGTTCCGGAGCNAAGGTTATTGAGCTTCTCTTTCTCTTCGTTTACATGATTGAATATGA
>NW_019655246.1:0-439 GCF_002806865.2 Cucurbita pepo subsp. pepo
AAAAAAAAAAAAAAAAAAAAAAAAAAAAAAAAAAAAAAAAAAAAAAAAAAAAAAAAAAAATACCGAGTAATGTTTTTTAAAATTTTTGAGGTAAATGACGAGGCTTAGTAATTTAGAACAGAATGTCGAAGAAACATAGGGTATAAAACAGTAAAAGAGGGCGTAAAATCGAAAACTTACTTTGGAAAACCTAATCCGGGACGTTTGAAGCACGTGCTAAAAATTCGAGTAATAGGCGACATTTTAAGAAATTTTTGTGGGGAATTATTAGGCTTCATGACTTAGAATAGAATTTCGAAGAAAAGAAGTGTATAAAATAGTAAACGATTGCCTAAAATCGAATCCTTATTCTGGGACGTTTGAAGCACGTTCAGAAAAAATATTAAACAACCGAGTAATACTAGATGTTTTTTAAAATTTTTTGGGGAAATGATCAGGC
>NW_019655247.1:0-439 GCF_002806865.2 Cucurbita pepo subsp. pepo
AGACACCTCAAGAAGTTGAGGATATGAGACACATTCCCTACGCATCAGCGGTCGGTAGTCTTATGTATGTCTTGCTGTGTACCCGACCCGACATATGCTATGCTGTGGGAATTGTCAGCAGATATCAGTCCAATCCGGGACGTGCTCATTGGACTGCCATTAAGAANTTCAAGTATCTTAGGAGAATGAAAGACTATATGCTAATGTATGGTGCTAAGGTTCTGATCCTTACAGAGTACACAGACTCAGATTTTCAGACCGATGTAGATTCGAGGAAATCGACATCAAGATCTGTCTTCACTCTGAACGGAGGAGCAATAATATGGAGAAGCATAAAGCAAGGTTGCATTGCTGATTTCACCATGGAGGCTGAGTATGTTGCTGCTTGTGAAGTTCTGACTGATTTGGAAGTCGTTCCAAATATGCATCTCCCCGTCAC
>NW_019655248.1:0-439 GCF_002806865.2 Cucurbita pepo subsp. pepo
GAAAAACTTGAAAATCCAACCCGAGGATACATGATGACTCGACGAGCAAGAATGATTCCAATCAGTTTCCGTACCTCCAAGGAATGCTTCCATAGAAGACCACGAAGAAAAATAACCTCGAGAGCGTGCCAAATTGAAGGAAATAGGTTTCAAAATTAAATTGGGGATAAGAGTCAAAATTCCTATCTACGATNTGGTTATAAGAGTCAAAATTCCTATCTACGATCTTCTTTCCTTCAAATTAAGGATTCCTCTAGCTTCAGAGGAAGAAGTTGAGTAAACTTGATGAAGGAATCGAGAGCTGAAANGAAGCTACCCACGAGATCGAAAATCTGGCGTTTCGAGTTTGTTGCATACCGAGAACGATTTCTAGAAATTAAGGTCCTCCACTCAAAGATGTTCCTCCAAACCAATTCCTTGAGCCTGAAGATAGGATATG
>NW_019655249.1:0-438 GCF_002806865.2 Cucurbita pepo subsp. pepo
AAGTAGGTTCAGATTGTCCCGTGCATTATAGGGACTAAATTTGTAATTTAACCCCAAAACTCCAAAACTTATTATCTACAAAGGAAAGCAAGGAAGAAATTGGTTTTGCTTACCTTCTCTGGAAGTTCAAATTTCCAATACAAAATCCAAAAAGAAAAGCAAAAAGAAGAGGGAAGAGAATGAGAATGAATCCCACAAGGGGAAGTTGACTGTGGTGAAAGCCAAAGTAATCTCTTAAGAAAGCTGATACTGTTGTCTTTTCTTGAAACCCCATCAGTGTCTTGTCTATATCTCCATATTGTGATGTTAGTAAGCTATTCAAAGTCCATGATGTTGGGCTCATGTAATACAACCATGTCCACCACTTTGGGATTTGCTGCATAAAAACAGAGAAACTTTTATTTACTGAAAAACCGAGCTCAAAAAACCGAGCTTTCA
>NW_019655250.1:0-438 GCF_002806865.2 Cucurbita pepo subsp. pepo
AAAAAAAAGGATCAAAACAGTGGAAATTGATGGGATATTTCGCTCTTCCAAGAGGCCAAAAGTGATTGGACAGACACAAGTTTTGGAGTTGAGTTTGAAGAGCATACCATGTGAGTACACTACGTGACTCTAAGCATTCCATGAAACGTCTCGATTGGTAGTCACATCTGTCTCTAAATCATTTTGTTGAGACCCGTAAAAATGGGTCATTGGTAAATAGGATAATCTAAATCCATTGAGAAATGAAGGTAGAAAAAAGTACCAAATGTTTTGTACCAATAACATTTGCCATAAAACTTATGAACTGACCCATTTGATCATCAATGTGTCCTGTGCCTTGTGCTTGTGCTTGTGGCCTGTTCTTAATTGTCTCCCATTCCAATGGGGGTTTGATTTGGTCATTAACTACTGAACAATTCGTGTAATAATTGATTAGGA
>NW_019655251.1:0-438 GCF_002806865.2 Cucurbita pepo subsp. pepo
TCCATCGTATTCCCCAAAACACTACTAAAATGATTACCATTCATTTTACCTTTGCTTCCTAATTTATTTCATTAACTTTCTCTTATCATGACAAAAATTTTTCTCCCAAGAATCCTTCAAGTCATCCCCCTATTCTCTGGGTACTTCCACTTGTGGTGCAAATCACCTAAGTCTTCAAGGGATGACTATACAGGCTAACACTCGTTCTCTCCTTAGCTCGACTCTTTTGCTAGCATCCTATAGTTTTTAGTGTGGCCACATTTGTGATGCAACTCACCTGAACAATAAGGATACTTTTTTTTTTTTTTACATCCCAATTACATCCGATTCAGACACCACCATTGGTGATGCAGATTGCCTGACAACGAGCAATTATGACTTTTTTTTTTTAGCATTGAGAGTTCAAGCTTTAGGTTGAAGAGGAATGGTCTCGGGTAT
>NW_019655252.1:0-438 GCF_002806865.2 Cucurbita pepo subsp. pepo
TTGACTCTCTCTCCCTGAACCTATACCTATTTATTCAGGAATAGTAAACAAAGACTATCGAAGGATTAATGAGACAAAACCTTTTCCTATCCTTTAGGTCTGTCTCTGTTTTCTTATTCTTTTGCTTGAATTTGATTCTGGGGTTTCAGTATTCTTTCCCTGGGTAAATAGGTTCATTCAGTAGCTAATTAATTTACTCGACTATCTGTAAAGCCTCTTGATTCATTCTAGTCTTTCTCCTTCACTCAATCAATCACTTGTCCCTGATTTCACTCCTACACCTTTATCAAAGAGAACCCCTTCCCCTGCATTGTACTTCTTTCACTCTAGAGCAATTGAACCTTTCGTATGTAAGTAAATAGGTGTTTGGTTCTTTCTCCGATTCATGTCCCTTCTATCACGGTAAACTCATTCACCTATCGGTTTCACAATTCCATT
>NW_019655255.1:0-438 GCF_002806865.2 Cucurbita pepo subsp. pepo
ATTAGCGAGACCACAAGTTGGAATATGGTAACTATGTACTCAACAACGCTAAATCTGTTTGTAGCGGGATGGTATCAGAGCCACACACCAAGCAGTAGGATGGTATTAGAGCTCGGAAGGGAAAGTCTAAAAAGACAATATCTGCTTGTAGTGGGATGATATCAAAGTCAGACACCAAACAGTGTATCATTGAGAACGCTGAGTCCCCAAGTGAGTGAAAAATTGAACTGGTTAATAGCGATACGTAATGGGTTAAATAATGAATCATAACAGATAATATTTACTAGAGTTGTATGTATATATTTTTTATATGTATATATTTTTGGTTAAACTATTTCCTACCTTATTTATGGAGAAATACTTCAAGTAACCATTTTGCATTTATTTCTTAAATAAGCATTAAAATCTCATAAATGGTAAAAAAGAAAAAAAAAAAAA
>NW_019655256.1:0-438 GCF_002806865.2 Cucurbita pepo subsp. pepo
GATCACTGTGGAGGTTCGTGATTCCTAACATCATGGAGTTCATAATTACCACCATTGCAGTGTTCAAGGTCATGGACGGGCAGAAGAAAGCAGGCAGTGCGTTCCTTGCCACGCTTATGCAGCTCCCGGAACAGATGAAGATCTTCATTGTCGCTTTCCTTTCGACCCTTTAAATGCAGACCCATCATCCATCTGGTTTTGCTGCCATTGCCACTGCCATTGGTGGGAGTTCCCATTTTTTTCTTGAAAAAAGCTTCTGAAATTTGTTCCTTGGATCTCCAATGAGCAATGGTAATGGAAACTGGTTTTAGTGGAAAAGGAGGTCTTAAGAACAAATTAGAGGACCCTTTTGGCTTTGTTGAAAGCGAAAACTCAGCCAAATGGGTATCATCGCCGGCAGCTTCAACGTCTTGGGGAAAATGACAGTGTTAGCTCTAA
>NW_019655257.1:0-438 GCF_002806865.2 Cucurbita pepo subsp. pepo
AGACCTTTTATATTCCTATATTCAACTCTCCTCCTTCCTTGTAGACGACTTTTGCTCTCTAAACTTGTTGGGTTTTCGAGGATGTCTGAGTGAGTTAGCTGGGAAAACGTGTGGCATGGTTCGCTGGGTAGTTTCTTGTTCGGCTAGTTCTCGAAACCGACTATGTTGCTATTTTAGAGGAAGAGTCGAGTGGAAGTTAACATCGACGTCGGAATCGCTACACCAAAGAAGGCAAACCGTCGGAACGAAGGAGGAGGACGCCACATACTGTTGTCGGAAGCGGAAGGGATTGCGTCGTCGGCGTCGGCGGCGGCGGTACATCAAATTAGGGTTTTCGTGAGGGTTCGGCGAAGAAGACGCAAAGTCGGATCAGGTTTCGACCTCTGAACCGGCCCATGGAACGAACGCGGGCCCTGTGCGTTTCGGCCCAACACGGAC
>NW_019655258.1:0-438 GCF_002806865.2 Cucurbita pepo subsp. pepo
CTCTCTCTCTCTCCCCCAATGTACGACGCTCCGTCAGTCACAATGGGACTCACAAAACCCTAACAAACCACTCATCAATGGCAATGGAAGTAGCTAGTTTAATTTTGACTACCAATGGTTACCAAATATGTGACTCCTACTCTAACCCCCAACTCCTCCACTAGATATTGTTTGATATTGTTTTCTTTTGTTTCTTATGTATCACCGTTAACCTTAGAATTTTAAAAGCGGGTCTAGCCCTATTCCGACTAATGAAAGGTTTTAAACCTTTACTTACAAGGAATTGATTCGTTCTCCTCTCCAACTGATGTAAAATCTCACCCTCCACTCTTCTTTAAGGTCAAAGAGGACAATATCTACTAGCGGTAGATTTCGACTGTTACTGGTAATTGATTGTTTTGGTAGAATTAGATGCATTGAAACACATTAAGTGATTGG
>NW_019655259.1:0-438 GCF_002806865.2 Cucurbita pepo subsp. pepo
ACAGTCGAGTAAATGAATTAGCTGCAGCGGCTTTACCTCGGCAAATGATTTAATAGGGAGAGGTGAACAAGTGAATGAGTTCTGTTCCGTCACTCTCTTTCGGCTTAGTTTACAGTTCAATCCAGGAAGGAAGGAAGAAGGTCATATCGGTTCGGGAGCGGATCATCCAACCTGCCTATTTCCCTTCTTTACTGTGAAAGAATAACTCACAATAAATAACCGCACAGCACAAGGAGTTAAGTTAAGCAAGGGCCATGAGACCGATAGGTGTAGGACCGGAGTTCAGTTCTACAACTCTTGCTTTCTTCTTGACAGGAGAGTCTCAGAGTGTTTGAAGGTCATATCGGTTAAGTCTAACGAATAAGGAGTTTCGGCTTGCCCTTGGTTACTGGTTAGACAGGGAGAGTTCCCAGAGTGAAGGAGAAGAAAGAAAAGAGA
>NW_019655260.1:0-438 GCF_002806865.2 Cucurbita pepo subsp. pepo
AAACCCCTCGATTGGATAAATAACATATCGTTCGTCGAGAAGCAGATGTTATCGATTACTTCGACAAAAAAAAAAATGTATATTAGATGATCGGACAGTCAAACCGATTAAGAAAAAACAAAAACACGAATTCAGTAACCTTTCGAAACATCAGCTTTACAACGTTAATCTGAATTATCAACTGACTCTACTTGAAGAGTCCCCGCCGTTTCCCCTAGAGCAGCAAGGGCTTTCATTCCCGTGGTGATGATTATGCCCATGGTCATCCTCCTGGTCGCTGTCGTCCTCGTCAAAGGGCTTCTGCTTGTGGAATATACAGCACTTCTTGGAGCTCTTCTTCTGCATGAACTCGTTGTCGACGGTGCCTTCCTTCCACGAGACCTTCTTCTTCTTCCGATTGAGACGGAGAACTAGGGTTTCGGGTGGCTGGGAGTGGGA
>NW_019655262.1:0-438 GCF_002806865.2 Cucurbita pepo subsp. pepo
CAAGATGCTAGTGTAGGAGAGCTTATGACTTAGATACATGATATCTAGGTATACAATAAGATTTAATGTACATTAATGAAATAAGATCTAAGAATTATTGAATATTTTTATACTCATGTTATATTTCCTTTCAAAGAGGACACTCTAGACAAAGATGTATATGAGCTATAGGGTCGAGATAGATTCGAGTCTCGATGTTTGACTCCGGATGATTTGTCATGTACATGATGATTTTGATGGTANCTACATGCCTATTTTAAAATTAATCAAAATTATCGAGTTGTCTTAAAATTCGTGTTAGTAGTAACAATATGTGGCTCGAGACTCTCGAAAAGTAAGTCATTATGGTTTTTTTTTTATTAGAACGAAAATGATCAAATATGGATAAATTTTTGGAAAAAGTAGAAACCTAAAAATGGCATTGCAGCGCATGCGTTA
>NW_019655263.1:0-438 GCF_002806865.2 Cucurbita pepo subsp. pepo
ATTTATTTCATCTATTTTTAAATTTTACACCTTTTTTAATTCATATTTAAAAAAAAAAATAAACCAAATAATATTTATAACCTAAAGTCTCAAAATAATAAAAACATTTTTTTTTCATGTAATAACTCGATTTAATTATGCTTACATCGAAAAATAGTAACTTTATTGTTAATTTCAAACTAGAAAATAAAAACAAGACAAAACNGTTCCTTAATCAAATCATATTATAAGATGATTATTGATTCATATAGATATTATAAAATGGAGAATTAAAGTAATGATATTAATTAAATGCTAGGGATTCATATGGTAATCATAACTAAGATCTATCATCATTGCTTGTGTTATTTGGTGATGAGATTAAGAAAATCTAAATAAATTTTTTCAAAAATCCCCTTTGATTTTCCCGCTTACAAATTCCGACATTCTTGGTCGTAT
>NW_019655264.1:0-438 GCF_002806865.2 Cucurbita pepo subsp. pepo
TGCAAAGTTCAATGATATTTTTATTAATTTAGATTATAATTAAAAAAAACAATTTTTTTTTTATTAAGTTAATATTAATTTTATTAAGATACATAACACCACATCAAAATTAATTTATTCGGACTAAAATTAAAACTAAAAAATTAATTTATTTTAAACTAAAAAATTAATTTATTTTAAAACTAAAAAGTATACTCGTTTGACTAAAACATCCCTTATCCCAACTATAAAGAATNAATCTATTAACCTCTGTTGTAAGATTTCACTTCATCAATTTAAGTAGCTTTCAACTATAAATATCGAATTTTAAAGTATTCCTCGGCAAAGTAAATATGTTGAAACTATCTATCAAAGGTGTTCCATAATGAGTCGTGGAGAAGTGTTCCTTCAATTCTAATTTAATTAAGGATGTCAATGACAAAAAAGTGCAAGAGGCTA
>NW_019655265.1:0-438 GCF_002806865.2 Cucurbita pepo subsp. pepo
TTTTTTGTTGTGCTTCCGTAATCTCTACTCCTTCTGCTGCGACAGGGATTCCAGTCTCCACCAAAGACCAATATTCCTTCGAACGAAGAAAATTTTTCATATTTGAACGAAGAAAATTTTTCATAAGCATAAACCAATGATCATAATGGCCATCAAACTTAGGAATTGCCGGTTGACGAACTTGATTTCAGCTGACATATTTTGAATCTCTTTCAGCTCACTCTTTAAAGAAAATACCGAAGTATCTTCTTCTCACAAACAGGCCTTGCGATGTGGCTTTAATACTTGGAAACCTTAATTTCATTATTTGAAGAGAGAGTTTTGAATGAACTTTTACTCGTTAGAGCTATAAAGAATTACGAACCCACAGTTCGTCCTTACAANATAAAGAATTACGAACCCACAGTTCGTCCTTACAAGAGCTTGTCTCAATGCTTG
>NW_019655266.1:0-438 GCF_002806865.2 Cucurbita pepo subsp. pepo
CCCCTGATAGACAACAGCAGCAGTCTTTATCTCAGAACTAGAACAATACGTGAAGGATGAAGACCGATATCATCAGTGATCTAGCCAAAAACTACATTCATTTATGCAGCTTGTTTGTGAGTGAGTGTACATGTAAGCCACAGTGTAGAAAGTTTCTCCAAATATAAACTCTAGGAAAAACTAAAGATACAGAGCAGCANACTGATGGCTTAATAATCAAATCAGCACAAGACCGTCCATAAGCACGTCGATTTCAAACAACTTGGAAGAACGTAACCGCCCAAGCTCACCGCTAACAACTATTGTTCTTTTTGAGTTTTCCCTAACACATTGTTCTCTTCGAATTTTTCCTTTCGGGTTTTCGAGTTTTCCCACAAGGTTTTTGAAACACGTCTGTTAGGGAGAGGTTTCCACACCTTTGTAAAAAATGTTTCATTT
>NW_019655267.1:0-438 GCF_002806865.2 Cucurbita pepo subsp. pepo
CTAAGAAAAAGTAAGTGAGTGAGTGAGTTCTTTCTTTGCGCGGATAAAGAAGTAGATAGTAACCCTACATTGTACTGATTTCACTCTAGAGCAATTTAACCTTTCGGGGATGTAAAGAGGTGTTTCTTTGGTTCTTTCTCCGATTCCTCTTCTGTCTTTCACTGGGTAAACTCATTCACCTGTCGGTTGAACAATCCCATTGCCTGAACTACTGAAGGAACCAGGACGGGCTATTCTTCAAACACTCTTTTACGCTCTCTCCTGCCTGTAATTAATGAGACANTAGTAAAGAAGGGACAACGTAGAGGAAAGTCATTCCATCCTGAACTACTGATGAAGGAACCTTTGACTATCCTTTTTTAGAGTGAGAAGAAATGAATTAGCTGCACTCTATTTAGAAAGACTCAACTCTCGGTAATCGGCAACTAGTAGTCTTTC
>NW_019655268.1:0-438 GCF_002806865.2 Cucurbita pepo subsp. pepo
AAAATTGTTGTCAAATATTCGATGGAAGACTTCAAAGAATGATAGTGATCATTGAACCATGAAGTCAGAGGAATAGTATTATAAGTAACCTCAAATGTTNGATTTAAGGATAAACGTTAATATTGTCTAAATGTATAATATTGACAAAATTGTTGTCAAATATTCGATGGAAGACTTCAAAGAAGGATAGTGATCATTGAACTATGAAGTCAGAGGAATAGTATTATAAGTAACCTCAAATGTTTGAGAGTATGATTAATTATCTCTCGTGAGTGGAAGACAATTATTGTCTATATGAGAATTAACGTTAAATATACGGTTAATTAGATTATATTAGTTAAACTGATGATATGACCATTAAGTGAAAAATTAAANGATTAATTATCTCTCATGAGTGGAAGACAATTATTGTCTATATGAGAATTAATGTTAAATATA
>NW_019655269.1:0-438 GCF_002806865.2 Cucurbita pepo subsp. pepo
GAAAAATCCATGTTTGAGTTAGTGGAATTTTGAGTGTTAAATTTTGGTTTAACCAAACTTGCATGCTTGCCAAACAAACCCCATAAATTTGAACGGAATTTTGAGGGTCAAAATTTGGTTAACTCAAACTTGCATGCTTGCCACATAATCCCACACATTTGAGTGGAATTTTGAGTGTCAAAATTTGGTAATCTAAAATTTGCATGAACATGCAAATATGACTCTATAAATAAAGTGATCAAGGTACATGTAAAGTTTTCTTGGAAAAACCTTGAGAAAAACCCTCACAAACTCTTNAGGATTCACAATCCCGTTCTAAGGCGGGAGAATTGTAGGGACGACACTAGTGATGGTTCGAAACCGGTTCGTGACGAAAAAAGAATTCGAACTACAAAATGTTAGTACTCAAACTCCTTTAGTTTTAATGCTTATGAACAT
>NW_019655270.1:0-437 GCF_002806865.2 Cucurbita pepo subsp. pepo
TAGGAAAAATAGATTTTTTTTCTATTATTTCACTGATGGTTTTTACAGGTGCATTTTTTATCGATTCTACTTGAAAAACACAATGAGGGTTTCCAATGGAAACTAAGCTGCATAATAAAAGATTGTTAAATATTTTTACTGAAAAATTATGCTTTCGGAATTTTTTAGGATTTATTATTGATTTTAATTCAAAGACAGGTTCATTCATGTCAACTTCAATAATATCCTCAGAAAAAAAATTAATGATTATACTTTTTTTATTAGTACTAAGATTGATGATTTTTTTATTCGTAAAACCTTTTAAAATAAGAAATAATCCAACGCATCTAGCTCCATTTCCACATTGTTCGACTTCATTACCATTTGAGTTAAAAATACGATAATGAAAATCGAATTTAGCATCTTTTGATTTTTCGATTAATAATAATTGATCAAAC
>NW_019655271.1:0-437 GCF_002806865.2 Cucurbita pepo subsp. pepo
GAGAGAGAGAACATAGATGATAAAGATATCTAAAATGGAGAGAAACAATAGACTACCGATGTGAATGTGACATCTTGCACTGGTTCTTTACAGTATCTAGTCTATTCATTTTACATGCTCGCCATTTGCAAGTCTTGAAAGCAACAGGCATTGATAATGTGGATCCAATCAGCTTTTTGGCCACAAGTGATATATGATCTAAACTCAAGTGGAGTAGCTATGTAATCATTTCATTGTGGTCCCAAAAGAAATTGCACATCAGACTGGGGAAAAATACGAGGGTCCAAAGGGAACTTACCCAGCGCTGGTCATAAAACAATGAGCTCCATTCGTGAAAAACTCATCAAAACCCCTCTTTACAGGCTTCCAGATCCTCATCCCAATGATTCATGAAACCAAACAATAAAGCATCTACAATCAAATCAGAGGAAGATCAA
>NW_019655272.1:0-437 GCF_002806865.2 Cucurbita pepo subsp. pepo
CACCAAATGACATTCAGATCTTTTACTTTGAGACTAATAGGATTTCTGGTTTCTTATCTTTGCTGGGTGTATTAGCATTAGAAGAAGAATTTGCTGATGCTGCAGCCTTTGCAGCCGCACGAGCTCTGTTGTCAAGTTGAATGAGACTGCGAGTTGCCAATATTACCTGCGGTACCAAATCATGAGATGCCCTCGCATATAAACACCTGACAGCAACTGAAGCTGCATCCTTGACATCTTGCGAATTCAAAGGAGCCAGTAAACAATGTCCTAAAATTCTAAGCACTGGCTGCAAAAGCTCCCACGGCAGCGGAATTCTGAACCTCTTAGGTTCTGAATCATCTGAATTGCTCCCATGTTTCTCAATTTGGAGTTTACCCATTTCTTCCGAAACAGCTTCTATTTCATCCTCAAACTCCAACGCCCTTTTCTCCGAA
>NW_019655273.1:0-437 GCF_002806865.2 Cucurbita pepo subsp. pepo
TGGAAATAATACTTGATTCTGATAGTTGATAATCACTACGAGAACTTTGAGTCTCATCATATAACTTGTAAAAATCATACAAATGAACCAAATTTCTCCGGGTATTATCAATCATCTCTTTTAACCCTATCATTCTGATAAATATTTGAAAAGAAAAAAGGATACATAATTCAAATTCTAAGGGAACCAATTAACCCATCCCTAAATATCAACATATTGATTTGAGTTGATTTTGTCAATAAAATACTTGTCTTTGTCTTCACATTTAAAGTTTTGATACTTAGAATAGAGTTCACATTCGTTCTTCAATCAATTAAAAGTTCTTGAGTATCTCTAAGTTCATGAATATAAGAATTAAAAGTCATGGAAGTGCTTCCTGTTCGAGTCGGGTTGAACTGACTAAAGAAACCACACCTCATGAAACTAACCAAATTTCA
>NW_019655274.1:0-437 GCF_002806865.2 Cucurbita pepo subsp. pepo
TGTCATCAGAACCTCACTTCCCTCTCTCCTCTGATATCGTATCGTCGAGACAGAGCTCCGGTACGGTGATCATTGAGCTTAGCAGATCCGGATACGGAAGTGTGATAGGTGCCCAGACCTAGTGGTGATAGCTAAGGGGTCTTCTGAATAGAACTCCTGGGCCGTAGAAACCTGTCCCTGGGCAGGGGACGTGGAGCCACATAGGATGTCTCAGTAGCTGATCGGCACACAGGGGGTCGCACCCCGTTTAGTGGATGTATGGTCCCGTGTGAGGGTCGTCAGTTAACCTCCATGGATGATGTTCAGAGAGAGTCACATTTTCAGATCCAGCCATACAATCCCCTCAGATTTACTTATGAGGTCGCACCTTACCTCAGGACACTGATCATTTCACTACTTAAGATAGGCAAGCCTCCTAAGATACAGAAAAGAGAGTT
>NW_019655275.1:0-437 GCF_002806865.2 Cucurbita pepo subsp. pepo
CCATTTTGTATAAACAACTCCTCAAGTATTTGAACATGCTCCATATCCAAACTCTCCTGCAACTGTACCAAATGGAGACACTGCGTAAGGAACCAAATTGATCTATCTGTCTGCTAATAAAATCATTCATTCCTTGCTTCTCACCTCATTTAGAAGTTTCTCGCGTGATTCCCTTTTTATTGGAGTGAAATTTTCGAGCTCTCTGATACTTTTATCCTCATTTGCAACACGAGGAGAAGTCTTTATATGCTTTGCCCTGCAACATCGGCCAAAAGAAAAAAAAAAAAGAGTATATAGATCTTTGGTTATGGATGTTAGTCTAGAACGTCAAGCTAAAGAGTCTAAATGTAAGGAAATTGAGACAGAGAAATCGTGGAGCGTTTGAGTACTTGCTTGATATTGATATATAACGTAATGGCCTTATATATTAGTAAAAT
>NW_019655276.1:0-437 GCF_002806865.2 Cucurbita pepo subsp. pepo
AAAGAAACTTAGCCATTGGCTAAAGGAAAGCACAAATGCTCTTTTTGCTACATTTTCCAAGCCTTCTTTATAAAGACAACATACGTGACTTTATATAGTCTCAAATTAACCTTCCATAAGGCATTCAAGAGTTGTAACTTTCATATTTTATGACCCTAATTACCCACTATGTACACTATGTAAATAAGCCTTATAATAAAAAAAGACATGAGTTGTAACTATCTAAGAAAAAATGATAATCCTCCCTAAATTATCATAACTCTAAATTATCATCCTCCCAAAATTTGTAACTATCTAAGAAAAAAATGAAGCTTTATTCTTCTTTAATGTGACATGAATTGCAACATTTTGTGATAATTTAAACAATATTCTCTTCACATCTTTTTTGAAGTTTATATTGCATGATTGATGCCTTAGTTCATATTATTCTCCACTTC
>NW_019655277.1:0-437 GCF_002806865.2 Cucurbita pepo subsp. pepo
AAAAAAAAAAAAAAACCAAATACACAAAATAGAGAACCATGAACAAAAACTTATCATAGACCTAACAAAGCGCACCTCTATCAAAGAATTTCAGTAAGAAACTTAGTGAGTGCTTCACCCCTCATGCATATTAATGCACCTTGAACAGAGATAATTTATTTAAGAATCGAGGATAATAAAAACTCAAACTTCATGCACAATGTTGAAAATCGAACCAACTTGAAACTTAGGCTGCCTAGAGACATCCAAAGCTGAATATAAATTTATTTTTTCCATAATACTTCATAAAGGCAGCCTCAAAAAATGAAAGAACAAGTAAACATTGAAGAGATTAAAACTTCTCTCTCATAAACAACGTTATAGGCCAAAACATCCTGAGACATGGTCTCCCAAAATCAAAATGAGTGCGGATATAAAGCTTCACAATCCCTGAATCA
>NW_019655278.1:0-437 GCF_002806865.2 Cucurbita pepo subsp. pepo
TATCTCATATCATAAATACAAATTGCATTTTATTTAAAAAATATCTTTAAATTTGTAAAAATTTCAATAATAACATTAAATTTTTTTAAAAAAAATTTAAAAACATATCCTTAAACTGTATATATATATATATAAATTTTGGAACGATTAATATTTTATTTTAAATTTTTAAAAAAATTAAAAATACTTTTGCTATTAAGAAAAGTAATATAAAAATTTGAAGATAATTTAAAAGATATTTATAGATGGTTATAATTTTTTTAGTTTTGTTTTTATAAAGGTTAAAGGTGTTAACTGTTATGTGTATTTTTTAAACATATTACTAATTATAAGGATATTTTTGGAATTTTGAAAAGGTCGAAGGATAATAATGAAAAAGGTTCAAATTTATTTTTGAAATAATTTTGAAAATTTAGGACTATTTTTGACGCAACGTA
>NW_019655279.1:0-437 GCF_002806865.2 Cucurbita pepo subsp. pepo
CGTACGATGATCTTGGTCGGAGACTTGCACGTGACCTCCGTGTTGTGGTTGTGTCGGTAAATTATCGTCTCTCTCCCGAGCACCGGTATCCACTTCCCTATGAAGATGGATTTGATGGTTTGAAATTTCTCGATGAAATGGGCTTTGATTCTGTCGTTTTTCCGGCGAAAGCTGATCTTGGTCGGTGTTTTCTCGCCGGAGATAGTGCCGGTGGCAACTTGGCCCACCACGTCGCCGTCAGAGCAGCTGGATATGACTTCAAGAAGGTTTGTGATGTTGGATGGAGTTTAATTTTTGTGTTTTTAATAGGTCCCATAGTTTAAATGCTTCAATATTTTCTATATAATTTAGTCAAACCTTACAATAAACTTCATTTTTTTTTAGGTATTTCCAATATTTACAGTTCTAGATTCAAAATCTCGGACTATAAGCATATA
>NW_019655280.1:0-437 GCF_002806865.2 Cucurbita pepo subsp. pepo
AATTTAGATTTCATTTTGTTAATCCTCTACTTCCTTCTTCACTAAATGCTTTAAAATAAAGGAACAATTATTGTATTACTTAAGCGTCTCACGGGAATTGTGTAAGTTTGGGCTTAGTTAATTTTGGGCCCAACTGTTTAGTTAATTTTGGGCCCATTTAAAAAAAATATTAAACCTTTTATATCATCCAAACACACTCTCTTAATAGCTAATAATTTTAAAATTTTTAATTTTGATTTTATTTTTGAGTTTTAGTTTCAATTTGGTCACTACCAAATTTAAAAGTTTGGATTTGATCACGAGTCTCAAAGGAATGTCTTATTCTATCTAAAAACTTTATTTTTTTAGCGACCAAATATAATCCATTAAATAAATAATGTTAGCTCATTTCCATATCGAGATTAATTTGATTTAAACGGTAAGGACTAAAATAAACA
>NW_019655281.1:0-437 GCF_002806865.2 Cucurbita pepo subsp. pepo
CCTCACATGGTGGTGGAACCTGGCCACATACCAATGAGCTACCTGTGGAAGCTCATATGTCAAAATTTCATCCTACTCCATTTCTTTTAACAATTGAAATTTGTCTCCATATCTTACTTTTGTAGGTTGTCGAGGCAAAAGTTCATCAGTTGGATTTTTCACTTGAACGCATATTCTTATCGTTGAAGCAGATTACAGTAAGATGTCTTCATAAATTAAACATCTCTATATAGTTTTAGCAACTATTCTGAGTAGAAACCATGTTTTTCTTTATGCAGCCAGATCCGCTTGCTGAAGCATTGGAGTCTGTGGTTGGTGATCACGATCCCATGGATGGAAGATTAGAATCAGCCGAAGTGGACACCGAGGTATTTGTATTCTCTTGTTAGTTAGTATTATTAATTCGATGCAAGTGATTGGTTCATGGTGATTATCTC
>NW_019655282.1:0-437 GCF_002806865.2 Cucurbita pepo subsp. pepo
TAAAAACAGCTGGAAGTTAAGTCTGTATGTCTGTCGTGTTGTAATGAACTGAGTTGTTTTGTTTTATTTGGATTTACGTATTGGGAAAAGCCTTTTAAGTTCAACTTTTTCACAAATGAACGTTGAATATGAACATTGTGATTTATTTACCATTTATTATTCAAATTGAACATCCAATAACAATTTCAAGAGAATAACATCTATCAAATCTTCAATGTGAAAGTCAGGCCAAGAGGATTTCAATAACGAAAGAGTATGGAATTCATAATAAACATATTGAGAAAGGGTATAATGATTAGGGCGTTGACGTTATTACAATGATAGCTGGTTATGTTGACCACTCAATGCCACTTTTATGAGTTTTCTTCGTCCTCTATTGTGTCATCCTAATATCTGTAACGATCCACTTTTTTAGGTTTTGAATCATGGATCGCCAC
>NW_019655283.1:0-437 GCF_002806865.2 Cucurbita pepo subsp. pepo
TTTGAAGTAGCTCATCCTTGTTGACAGCTATTATTGAAAAAGAAATACACAATGTGTTAACTATGCATGCTAAAAGATAATAGTCTAAGAATTAACATATGCTAATCATTCGACGTTGTATGGCTTGAAGTATATTAAAAAATAAAAAAATAAAAAAAAAACTCACTTTTCTGCTCTGCTAAGCGTCCTTGTTGAATCACCAAAGCATCAAGGGCAAGTTTCTTGTAAGCCCTTTCAATAACTTTTTCCTCAATGGTATACTGTTCATTAAAGAATAAATTACATTTATCGCCACAGTAAGTTTGAGCTCTCTATGATATAAGTAACTTTGTTTACCTCAGTGCAAAACCGGAACACTTGAACTTCCTTCTTCTGACCAATTCTATGAGCACGATCTTGGGCTTGCAGATCAACTTGAGGATTCCTGAAATAAATGT
>NW_019655284.1:0-437 GCF_002806865.2 Cucurbita pepo subsp. pepo
TCCACATCAATCCACATCGGCTAATTTAGGGAATGACCATGAGTTTATAATCAGTAAGTAACCTAATTGTGGACCTATCTTTTTCATAAAAATACCACTACTTTTTCTATCGAAGCTGCAACATCAATATCACAACATAGTTCAATAACATGACATAACTTATATTAAAATATAAACATAACATAACACATGTCAAACAATCATACAACATGATACATGCAGGGGTCAGAAGCATGCGTTATTCTTATAACAAACAAGTCATGCAACCAAGCCAATCATAAAACTACTTGCTTGGTTGACCTAAGTTGGAGTAAAAATGAAGGGAATTATAACCAACAAAAATAAGTCATCCATGTAAGACTCAAAGGATCAAAATGAGAGAAATTAAAGGATCTCAAGCAAGTCATTCCTATACCTTAACAAGTAATGTTAAGGAG
>NW_019655285.1:0-437 GCF_002806865.2 Cucurbita pepo subsp. pepo
TTTGCTGAGTTTGTTCTTCATTGTCGGGACATGTTTTGACTTTGATTTTGAAGTTGACATTCAATTTCGTGTCTTGAACGGGAAAATTTGTTGACTTTTATGTTTTTAATTGGCGGAAACGAGTCCTTGGAGCTAGAAATTTTCGTTTGAACGGAGAATGGGGATAAAATGAGGAGAGATTTCTCCCTGTTAGCTGAACAGGCCTCCCGTCTCGTCCCCGCCTAGCTTTATACATTATAAAGGATTCCTGACGGGTCCTCGGAACTAGAAATTTTCGTTTGAACTGAGAATAGGTAGAGCGAGAAGAGATTTTTTTATATTTATATTTTTTATTTATAAAATATTTTTTACATTATTTTAAATAAAAAAAATTATTTAATAAGAGATTAATCTAGGAAAATAAATAAGAAACACTACAATTAGGCCCAAAAATGGCC
>NW_019655286.1:0-437 GCF_002806865.2 Cucurbita pepo subsp. pepo
CAATGAGAGAATTCTAATTTCATGGCAGATCAGTAAGGAAACAAAATTCGAAAGTAGTAATCTCAATCTTACAAAATTTGTAAGCCTTTCAGATCAAATAAACCTTTCATTATAGATCAGTTGCAAAACATTGGTACCGATGGAAAATAATTTTAAGCCAAAATGGAGCATGCAATAGACGAAAAATGATTAGAAAATCATATGCAAGAGGAAGAGGTTCAAAATTTTTAAGGTAATTTTATGGGCAAGAAAACAAACCTTAATTCTCTGAACTGAACATGAGCTGATGCATTCATATAAAACATCATCTCCAGAATAATTTGCCATCTGAACCCCCATACATCAACGTTGAGCTTGTAACTTCATTTCCCTAGCAATTGATGGCAACCATTTCTCTCCTCTTACCTTTTTCAGTTCTGCTACCCTTTCTTCCTCTC
>NW_019655287.1:0-437 GCF_002806865.2 Cucurbita pepo subsp. pepo
TTAGTGAGCATGAAATCGTTTATTGCGGTCCAATGTGAAAATTTCAGACATTTATGCTAAATCATGTGGGAGTAGCGAATTTGGAAACAAATGAGGGATGACATGGAAATGATAAATCCACGTCAGCAGTCCAAGTGGGTCATTGACTACCCAATGAGAAACATCCTATGTGTACTACTTATTTCTTTTCAGCCCTAATGGGGAACTCATGCTCAATATAAAAGGAAAAGGAAGACCAAGAGGAGAAGAGCCACATTTTGGGGAGAAAATCGAATTACACAGCAACAGCTTATGCTTCAGTGAACTGTTGTGAAACTAGNACAGCTTATGCTTCAGTGAACTGTTGTGAAACTAGAGATGAAGAAGAAAACCCTAATCCTGCAGCTGTTGACAGCAGAAGGAAATGGAGACCAACAAGGATTGATTAGAGCAAAGAG
>NW_019655288.1:0-437 GCF_002806865.2 Cucurbita pepo subsp. pepo
CTCTGGCTGGAATAATGACATAATCATGGATTGAAATTTTGGGTTTTCTATATTGTATAAATGGAGCTGCCTCCTGTACTTCTCTTGCAGCTGCATTGCTGCTTATTGTTATTAGAATTTAAATATTTCGGNAATTTAAATATTTCGGCCTATATTTATTTCGTAAATACACTAAAATAATTCTATTATTTTGATTTTAGAACAACACAAATTCTTCCTTAATCACGATGCCTTCATGTTACACTATCAACGTTGACGCAGCATTACATTTATAACTTTAATTCAAATTTTGAATTATATATATATTATATGGAAGATTTAAATTTCTAATAATTAAAAAAATAATATTTTTAGGAGTGGGTATTGAGCATATTGCATCATGAAGAGGGGCTTTTCACTGCATTTTTTGTTTTTTAAAATTATTATGATATATATAT
>NW_019655289.1:0-437 GCF_002806865.2 Cucurbita pepo subsp. pepo
TGGACTTTTCTTTGTGCATTATTAAAATTAAATCAGTGAGTTTTTGTTGAACTTGTGCTTTGTGCATCTTTTATGGTTAAAATTCCAAGTGATGATGATTTTGAAGGGATAGGAATACAATTCAGATGAAAAGTATTTCAATTGCTACCATGTAGATCTGCTCGTTAAACTTCTTCGTTATCTCCCTCTCTCTTTGCATTTTTAGTGTACAATTATTTCACCGCTGCCNAAAATTGGATTATTACTTTATGTAATGCATCCGCTTCAAAGCTTCTTACTCAATTTGTGATTGTAGCTGCATTATCAGCTAGTTTGTGACTACTTACAGTATTAACTACATTGTTGTATGTCTTCAACGTTCATTTTTATGAACTTGAGCAAGTATTTTGTTGCTGTAGTATAGTAGGAACCCTGTTTATTTTATTGCTTTCAAGCCT
>NW_019655290.1:0-437 GCF_002806865.2 Cucurbita pepo subsp. pepo
TTGCTACGGAACTAGAGTATTAAAGAGAATTTCATTGCTCCATCTCTTCTCAAGAATAAGAGAACAACTATGTATGTAAAGTAGCTAATTAAACATACATGTAAATCATTAACAACAACTCTTTAATAAACTAAAATCATACCATCAACATACTTAAACTATATAAAACTCTCTCGCCTCCGCTATAAAGTNTTCCATACAAACTTAATTAACAAAGGAATCCGCATCTTCATAATGTAAAATTGATGGAATAAGAAAATAGAGAGTTATCCCGGTTTGTTGCCGTTCGTCAATGGAAGTTCCCTTCTCTTGAGCTCTCACGTCCACCTCTTTGCCCTAATCAATCCTTGTTGGTCTCCTTTTCCTTCTGCTGTCAACAGCTACTGGATTAGAGTTTTCTTCTTCTCTGGTTTCACAGCAGTTCACTGCAGCAGAAG
>NW_019655291.1:0-437 GCF_002806865.2 Cucurbita pepo subsp. pepo
GAGTAACACTCGACGTTTTTCTAAATTTTTGGAAGGAATGATGAGGCTGGATGTCTTAGAATAGAATGTCGTCGAAACATAGTGAATAAAAAATGAATAGAGTGCTTAAAATCAAAAACCTAATCAAGGACGTTTGAAGCACGTGCTAAAAATACTGAGTAACGGTCGACGTTTTTTAAAATTTTTGTCGAAATGATCAGGCATAACGATTTAGAATAAAATTTGGAAGAAACAATGTGAATAAAATAGTAAAAGAGTGCTTATAATCGAAACCATAATCCGGAAACCTTAGTATGGGACGTTTCAAGCACGTGCGAAAAATCAAGTAAAGCTCGACGTTTTTCGTAATTATTGTGGCGAATGATCAGGCTTGATGATTTAGAATAGAATGTNTCAAGTAAAGCTCGACGTTTTTCGTAATTATTGTGGCGAATGAT
>NW_019655292.1:0-437 GCF_002806865.2 Cucurbita pepo subsp. pepo
CTTTTAGAAAACGTCGACCGCGACTCGGTTTTTTTAGCCTGTTCATCAAACGTCCCAGATTAGGGTTCGATTGGAAGCACTCCGTTTCGTCGAAATTCTATTCTAAATCATCAAGACTTATCATTCCGCAAAAAAAATTTCGAAAAACGTCGACTGTGACTCGGTTTTCGAAGTACGTACTCTAAACGTCCCATATTAGAGTTTCTGATTTAAGGGTCGATTTGAAGCAATCTTTTACTATTCTAATCGTTCGCAACAAAACTTTCGAAAAACGTCGACCGTGACTCTATTTTTTTAGCACGTACTTCAAACGACCCAAATAAGGGTTTCCGAGTCAGGGGTCGATTTGAAGCAATCTNAGCAATCTTTTACTATTCTAATCGTTCGCAACAAAACTTTCGAAAAACGTCGACCGTGACTCTATTTTTTTAGCACGT
>NW_019655293.1:0-437 GCF_002806865.2 Cucurbita pepo subsp. pepo
TGGGGAATTATTAGATTAGACTTGATGATTTAGAATAGAATATTGAAGAAACAGAGTACTTCAATCGAACTCTAATTTGGAAACCCTAATCTGGGACGTTTGATGTCCATGCTTAAAAAACCGTGTCACGGTCGACGTTTTCGAAAAGTTTCATGGGGAATTATTAGATTANATGATTTATTATAGAATTTCGAAGAAACGGAGTGCTTCAAATAGAACCCTGAGTTGGAAACCCTAATCAGGGACGTTTGATGTCCATGCTAAAAATACCGAGTCGCGGTCGACGTTTTCGAAAAGTTTTGTGGGGAATTATTAGATTAGTCTTGACGATTTAGAATATTATTTCGAAGAAACGGAGTGCTTCGAATGGAACCCTAATTCAGATACCCTAGTCTAGGACGTTTGATGTCCATGCTAAGAAAACCGAATCGCGGTCG
>NW_019655294.1:0-436 GCF_002806865.2 Cucurbita pepo subsp. pepo
AGTATTTTGTATTTAAACACGTAATACATGTGTTTTCTAGATATAATAAATGTTTTAAATATTTTCGACATTTATATTAAATATAAGGTTTTTTTAATAGGTATATTCACCATTTTAATAGTAAGTATAAATTTAGGATCGTTATAAATTCATGGAAAATTTTTTTGGTCAGAAAAAAATAGGATTTAAAATTCAAGTCTACCACCTAAAATATTATAAAAATTAAGAATATTTAATATTTGTAACAAATAAATTGAAACTCGTAAATATTTGATATTTTAATTATAAAAAAAGGTCATTAAAATTTTAAATTGTCTAATAAATTTAAAATGTTTGTAATAAACTCTAAACTTAAACTTAGTTTTGTTTTCTAAATTTGTCTAAAAATTCAATTACTTTTCTATAAAAGATAAATCAATAGTAAAACGAGCCAACA
>NW_019655295.1:0-436 GCF_002806865.2 Cucurbita pepo subsp. pepo
AAGGGGATGAAACAATATCACAATTCAAATTATTTATTCCCTTTATTACAAAACTTTGAGGTCTCATAAATTTCAAGGGTAAGCATGAAACAACTCTACCATATTAACTTGCTTTTGGGAGAACAACAAAAAATTGAGCACAAGTGTACAGAAAAAAGTTGAAGATTGAGATCAAAGCTTATAGGGTGTTTGTGTGACAATAGCTTTTGTTCAAGCGGTCGATTTCGAAGCTTCGGATCTCGGTTTGATGGGTGATTGCAGATCTGAGTTGATTGGGAACAGATTGCATTGTCCATGTTGAGCCATCAACTGGTCCACAAGCACTAGACTTACCATAGCTTCAACCATTGGTACAGCTGCATAGTCATTAAACCAGACAAATTCAATTGTTTTATAGCCAGAATTCTCCATTTCTATCGGTATATATTAATGGTAA
>NW_019655296.1:0-436 GCF_002806865.2 Cucurbita pepo subsp. pepo
AATTCGAGGACATATCCTATTAACTAAGGAATCCCTTTTCTTATGGAGGAGCCCGTCACACTTTCACTTTTTTCGCTAGCATGATGGATAAAGAGTTGTGAGAAGACGATCAGGGTTGTAGCATATTCTATTAACAACACACGGGGAAGGTTTGGCGAAGGTGTCCTTCTAAGAGGAATCGTACCGTTCTCCATATGTGCCATGGCCGAAATGAAAACAGAGGGAGTCGTCAAAGAAAGATAACTACAAAGAAGGTGTCCCTATAACTGATATGGAAATTCTTTTTACCCAGCCAGAGAGAATGAACGCCCAATCCCCTTTGGCATAGATCAACTTTGCCTTTCAATAGATGAATATTTTGTAATATCTTTGTTGCTCAACCGATCCTTTCTACAACCTACTTATGCTCTCCCACTTTTCTTGGCTAATTTTGGGG
>NW_019655297.1:0-436 GCF_002806865.2 Cucurbita pepo subsp. pepo
CGACGATGAGGTAAGTAGCCACATTGGATTTTTCTTAAGAAGTACTTGTAGGAATCGCTTGGATTTTTATATGAACCCTAAACGAAGTATGACAAAAGGATATATGAAAGAAAAATTCAAAGAACCGTGAGTTAAGGCTCTCAACCGACAAAATTACTCGAGATTGAAGGAACATTAAGATAACCTACTAAATGAGCTCTGATTCCTATGAAATTTTATTACTGAGCATAATATATCATTCTAAGGCTATGTATGGAATTTTGCGGTCATTGGATAAGGATAAGTAGGTAAACCAAGAAATGGGGAGAAATGACCATAATGCCCCTAAAAATATCTACCTACGGTTAATGACCAAGATGACCTCCAAATACTATGAAACGCTACAGTAGATCTTCTTTATGATGCTTGATTAGGTAATGAAGTTTGAAAGCCATTG
>NW_019655298.1:0-436 GCF_002806865.2 Cucurbita pepo subsp. pepo
GATAAAATGAAAAATTACCAGTGAGATACAAAAAACTTCACCAAACTGTACATAAGACTAACACATTCACTACCCAAAGTAAGTGATAGAAATAAAAACATAGCTTTCCATCCATATAAGGAGGAAGACATCTTTAAAATCACCAAAGAACTCCACCAATACCCAACGAATGTAAGCATTGACAACCCACAGGTAATTTGAACAAATTTTTAAACGGTTGAATCACAAAGCTATATCAGATCCTCTGTCAATTATTCTTTGACTTCCTTTCTAAAAACCATGTTCCTGCCTTGTAAATGCATGGGACATACCCAAACAGCCAAAGACAAGCAACCCAAACCCAAATCAAATCCCACAAGCCAAAAACCAAACCCAAGAAAGAACTCCCAAGATCCCTCTAACACAACCATTTACACTAACCTAACTCCCTGCCTTA
>NW_019655299.1:0-436 GCF_002806865.2 Cucurbita pepo subsp. pepo
CAGGCTCTAATACCATTTGTAACAGGTCAAGCCCAATGCTAATAGATATTGTCCACTTTGGCCTATTACGTGTCACCGTCAGCCTCATGGTTTTAAAACGCATCTACTATAAATTGTTCCCCTCTCCAACCAATGTGGGATCTCACAATTCACTGTCTTTGGGGGTCCAGTGTCCTCGTTGGCACACTGCCCAGTGTCTGGCTCTAAATCCATTTGTAACAGGTCTAGCCCACCATTACCAGAGATTGTCCACTTCGGCCTATTACGTATTGTCGTCAACCTAATGATTTTAAAACACGTCTACTATAGAGAGGGTCTACCGCTACTTCAACTAGTGCCTCAGACCATCCAGTGTCTCTAATACCATCTGTAATAGTTCAATCTCACCACGAGCAGATATTATCCGATTTATTAATTATATAATAAGAATATTTTG
>NW_019655300.1:0-436 GCF_002806865.2 Cucurbita pepo subsp. pepo
AAATCTTTCCTCGAACTAGAACCTCAAAAGACCAGAATTTAATTATAAAAAAAAGCACCCCAAATACAACTTACGGTATTAGCAAGAAAATCAGAAAACTGTAAACTTCTGCATAAAAATGCGGCTATTGTTTCTGTTTGTGACGTGGCTTGATATGAAACCCCATCTTTTGAAAATAAGGAAGGAAATGAGGAGGAGATTGTAGACAGTGCAGTTATTTAGCTTCGAGATGGCGACCCTTGTCTAAAATATTTTATGTCATAGTTATCAATTTTCCTTTTTTACAAGCCTTAAAAAAGATAGCATCATAGCAATTTTATGTGAATTCATACATATATATCTATCCATATATACATATATACATGTGTGTGTGTGTGTGTGTGTATATGTATATATGTATGTATATGTAAGTATATGTATGTATATGTATGTATAT
>NW_019655301.1:0-436 GCF_002806865.2 Cucurbita pepo subsp. pepo
ACCATTTTGCGGAAAAGATTGGCAGGGCCACAAGACCATCGATGCTGCTGGAAACGGAAGGCCTTGAAAGTACTAGGAAGCTCACTTTTTACCTGAACACAGCAACAAATTCATAGTTTAGTCAGCTAATCCGACAGCAAATGGACAAGAAACAGGACATGTTCTTTAATCTCACCTGCAGGTCACCTAAGTAGACAAATTTCCACCCTCTAAGACTAGCCCGGACGGCAAGGTCCATGTCTTCCACGGTGGTCCTGTCCTTCCACCCACCTGCCTCATTGATTGCAGCAATTCTCCACACTCCAGCAGTTCCTACAATCAATGGATGTTAATTTTCGTATTAACGATCTAAACCCATTAACAAAATACGCTTAATTGTAAATATTATTAGATGAAAGTCCCACATCGACTAATTTAGGGAATGATCGTGGGTTTA
>NW_019655302.1:0-436 GCF_002806865.2 Cucurbita pepo subsp. pepo
TGGTGGAATGGGTGGATTTATTTTTTATTTTTATTTCGGATCTCATGGATTATATCTAATTAAATAAATATAGCAATTATTGTTTTTCTTTTTTTCTTTTGTTTTCTGTATATTAAATAATTATTATAATATATTAGAGGAGGCCGATTGTGCACAATTTTTTAATTTATCCAATACTGCTCTCACATCAAAACCCTGATCAATTTCTATAATATATAAATAATTTTATTTAATTCAAACTCAAACTCATCCAGTTAAAATTAACCATGATTAGTTCCCCTCCTATACTAATCATTAACTTAATGTGAATTATTCGTCTTTTATAATTAAATGATTGCATGGAAACTATTTTCTTAAAACATATTTTGTCTTTATTTACATATTTTTTTTTAATAATATATATCTAATATATAGATAGTATATAGGGAAGACGGCC
>NW_019655303.1:0-436 GCF_002806865.2 Cucurbita pepo subsp. pepo
TGGCAGCCAGCCGCCGCAGCTTGTCGATGGAAATGAACCGATTGCGATGAAAAGAAAAGACAAAAACAGAGAGCTTTCTTCTAATCAGAAGAAGAAAACTCGAATCTCCGGTGATGTAAGCCTTCTTTTTACAAAAAAATTCGTGGGTTTCAATTTTATTCGACATTTTTACAACAAAATTTTGAATTTAGGGGCAAAAGAAGAAAACCCAGAAGAAAACAGAGGAAATAGTTGAGAATGCAGGGGTATCAGAAGGACAGAGCTCGAGTTCAGAAGAGGAGGGTCACGGCGGCTCAGCCACCACCTCCGACGGCGGCATGAACGGAAAAGGCAGAGCTAGCAGAGGGTCGGCCACGGATCCTCAAAGCCTGTACGCCAGAGTACGCATTTTCTTGTCAATTCTCCTCTGTAAACTCTGTTTTTTTTGCATGAACTC
>NW_019655304.1:0-436 GCF_002806865.2 Cucurbita pepo subsp. pepo
CAACTGTCTGGCTTTACTACATTTGGCTGTCAAGGTAATTCGTAAGATGTTAAATTTGACGATGGTGTACAGACATGACCAACTTGATTTACATTGAACACAAAGAATCAACAAAAGCTATAAATGTGTTGAAGCAACCGATCACGACAACTTGTGTTGTGTATCCATTGGGTCAAGAAGTGTCCCGAACATCCAATCCATCCATATGGAGTAATGGCCATAATTGTAGCGGTATCTTGTATGATGAAGGGTGTGGTAGCCAGCACCCATGACTGGCCACATTTGTGCGTGGATGCAATCGTGAATGTTTGTTGTCCATACCACCTCAAAAAACAGCAGCATGATATGTGTTCTAAAATGGATTGGAATGAGAAACAGAGCGAACAAGTGAGGTATTGCCTGCAATATCCCATCCACTGGGTGAAATGCTAGTCCT
>NW_019655305.1:0-436 GCF_002806865.2 Cucurbita pepo subsp. pepo
AATAATAAAAGTTGGAAAAATAAAAATAATAAAAGAAAAGAAAATGAAAGAAATTGAAAAAGATGATGATGATATCAACAAAATAATACATTTTACATTAATAAGAAATTAGATGAAAATAAATCACAAAGAAAATAATGCTTCAAAATAAATAAATAAGAAATTAAATTAAGGCCGTTATATTTAGAATATCAATGCTCTAATTTGGTATATAATTAATATATTTAATGACATACTATACCATATCATATGTACTATTCATATATCTAAAATTAGAATAATAAAATTTAAAAAAATTAAATCACTATTGATATATCTGTCCTATAAAATTAGAATAATAATAATTTTTTTTTTGGCATATATGGAAAGCTCAGAAACTATGGATAGTTTAGCAATTACCCTAAAATAAAAGACAAATATATATATATATATATAT
>NW_019655306.1:0-436 GCF_002806865.2 Cucurbita pepo subsp. pepo
GCCTCACCTCGTCCTCTATCTCTAATAGGAGGTCGTCCCCTACCTCGTCTTACTCTTTCGCATGGTCTAGGCAACATGGTTCTAGAAACCAAGATAGCATCTCTTAAGTCTAAGGCTCATTACCTATGAAATTATACTATGCATTACATCTACAAAGTTCACATCATACTGCAAACAAAATCACTCATCATGCAACACATCACATCATGCTCTTAAATAAATACGTGAAATATCAAAACAATTTCAGTAATGTCAACATAAAAAAAAATGCATGCGAGTTTTAAAACGTTTCTCTTTTCTTATCTTATGCAAGGCGTACCTGACGGTGACGGGGCATCGACGTTGGGACCGTGGAGCGTGCCAAGCCTACATCGTAGGCTAGTCTACAGAATCTAAAACCTAGAGCTCTGATACCAACTGTAACGACCCTAAATTT
>NW_019655307.1:0-436 GCF_002806865.2 Cucurbita pepo subsp. pepo
TCAACTTTATTCAACGGAGTACAAAACGTGTGGAAGGGTGAATTGGCAGGAATCAAATTTTTTATAAGAATGAAATATGAAAGGTTACATCTCTAATAGCTATATTCCTAAATTAAATATGATCCTCACACAAGCTTTAATAATTTTTTATAAATAGTTATAGTATCATTTTCATCTTTTTATTTGAAGAAATGTAAATACCCATATCAGAATTTGGCACCGGATGGTCCTAACTCAAGTCCTTCCGACATGTTTTGTCTCATATGTGCATCTTTAGAAAAATATCTAATAGGTCACCTAACATATAATTGCTCCAAACCACTTTACCACGAAATTCCTGACTCAACAAACTATACAATTTTTTCCACGTATCCATGTGAAAAAGGGTAAGCTAAGTGTCACAATTGCATTTTGATGGCAGCGGACTTGCGATTGT
>NW_019655308.1:0-436 GCF_002806865.2 Cucurbita pepo subsp. pepo
TAATTCTTCTTCGAACTTAATTTAATTAAGAGGGAGTACAATGTTATAAAATTATTAATTTCAATTTTAATTTGATAAAACCTAAAATTTATGAGTATATATTGATTTTTTCTTTTCAGTTTCTTTTTTTTCAAAAAGAGGAATCGGCTATATATTCACCCTAAGAATAACCCAAATTCAGGGGTTCAGAATAAGCCCAACCTAGGCTGCAACTTCGTCCGTGGGCCTCTCTCGATGATTGTGCTCTGCAAATCGATCATCTGGTAAGTGACGCTTTGATTTCTTTTTTCAGCTTTGGTTTTCGTGCATGATTTGATGCACCAACCAAACAGCCCCTTGCTTCTTCCAGTTTGGTTGCAAGGAAAATCGAGGGAAAGGTGTACTTGTGGTGCTGTGGTTTTGGGGATGATTTTCTCCAGCTTAACGCTGTTTCGCC
>NW_019655309.1:0-436 GCF_002806865.2 Cucurbita pepo subsp. pepo
TGTGAATATAGTAATGTCCAACAAAATCCCGAGCACTTTACCAAATTCAATTCTTCAGAACTTTAAATCATTGTTTATGTGCCCAACTTTCTAACTTATGATCAACATGATCATGTAACTTCTCAACACCCTCGAGACTTTTAGTATGTAATGTACATGAGAATACANCAAGGAAGCTTGGGACGAATCAAAGCCCAATCAGAACACAATTCCTCTGTGATTTCAAATAGAAAGCAGTAAGACCAATATAAAATATGTGAAAAAAAAAATAATAAAAAACATACAGAATTTCAGTTATCCGTAGGAATTAACACTTCTTATAGTGAAATATTGTTTTTTTTGAAGAAAAAAAATGTTGGCACAGATTAAAGGAAGAAGGAAGGAAAAAGAAGAAGAAGAAGAAGAAGAAGAAGAATGCTACCTTCCCAGGAATATC
>NW_019655310.1:0-436 GCF_002806865.2 Cucurbita pepo subsp. pepo
CTAATTTTCTTGCCTAAATGAGAGACATCATTACATGCATGCCTTTAATAGAATATGTGGAAATGTAAATACATTCAAGTACGAAAGTCTTTTTTAAGAAGGTATAATCTAATAGTTTGATATTACAAAATTCAAACCTCACTGAAAATCACGAGATATCTTGGCCGTTATTCTCGCAAGAGTTAACCGCCCCACGATCTTTTTAAGCCTCTCACCTTCATGCCTCCATCNGTGTGCATAGGGCTTCAAAGAGTGAAAGAAGAGAATAAATTTGGGGTATTACTTCATGGCGTTCTATGATCTAAGGTTTTGTAGAATACTGTGACATAAGCGTGGAGGGTTTTCTTTGGTGTTGTTATATGAGTAGTGTTAGGATCGCTCAACAATGCACACATTCGATCTATATGAACACAAAGAACAAGATAGAGAAAATGTA
>NW_019655311.1:0-436 GCF_002806865.2 Cucurbita pepo subsp. pepo
CAACAATTATACATTTTCATCCCATTTGGGAGGTTTGGGAAGAGTGAGGAGTCGGTATAAAAGGGAGGTCTCTAGACTTATTGAGTCACAACAATTACACTGTTTCATTTCATTTGGGGGATTTGAAGCCAGTCGAATAATACATTTTTTTAAAGGCTCTAGCTCAACTTCTAGACTGATCCGCCTTGGATTTGATATGTTGGAACATTTTCTTACATTTTTTAATCTTCAAGAGTCGTTTTTTTGACACTTATGGAGGTGTTTAAGGTTAGCATGACTCATTTTTAATAAATTTAAATAAGTNACCATTTAAAGTTAAGTTTAGATTATGGGAGGAAAATTAATTAGAGTTTAAATTATTTCATGGAAATTAAGTGAGCCAATTTTCCACCATAAATTCTAAATTATGAGAACTAGAATGGAAGGAGAAGGTTTT
>NW_019655312.1:0-436 GCF_002806865.2 Cucurbita pepo subsp. pepo
AATTTCAAATTTTTCAAATTTTATTGAGAATCCTAGAGAACCATTATCCATAGAAAAATATTTAGAAGAACCCACTCATTCAAGAGCAAATGAATAAAAAGTCAACCTTGGAAGGGTAAAATGGTCTTTTCCACCCTTCACTCTTTTAAGGGGTGTGTGTTACCCTAATACAATGAAGTTTTGAGAAATTTTTAAGTTGATGTTAAAAAAAATAAAAAANTAAGGGGTGTGTGTTACCCTAATACAATGAAGTTTTGAGAAATTTTTAAGTTGATGTTAAAAAAAATAAAAAACTTTTTGGAGCTTTTTTCATTTATCCGATAAATAAATACTACTTATCCAACAAATTCGATTGATTGATACGAGTCGTGAACCCAGCTCGCGTACCGCTTTAATGGGTGAATAGCCCAACCCTTGGAACATACTACAGCCCCAA
>NW_019655313.1:0-436 GCF_002806865.2 Cucurbita pepo subsp. pepo
AACCTCAAGAAACAGCATCCTCGCGGGCACTCGTTCCCTTCTCCAATTGATGTGGGACCCTCAAATCCACCACCCCCTTCGGGGCCCAACGTCCTTGCTGACACACCATCATCCCCCCCTGCTGACACACCATCATCCCTTAAATCCACCACCCCCCCTTCGGGGCCCAGCGTGCTTGTTGACACACCGCTCGCCTGTGTCCACCCCCTTCAAGGCTCAGCCTCTTCGCTAGCACATCGTCCGGTANAAGATATTGTCCTCTTTGGCCTTTCCCGCTTCCCCTCAACGAAAACGTAGCTAGGGAGAGGTTCCACACTTTTATAAAGAATGAGAACTCTTCGTTCAGTTATATATATTATCTATAACCTTTTATTTATAATTAAGAATTCCCCTAAACTTTCCAAGAATATGGTAATTACACAATTTATTCTATGAT
>NW_019655314.1:0-436 GCF_002806865.2 Cucurbita pepo subsp. pepo
AAGAAAAATATGGTTAATGGAGTGAGAAATGTAATACTTACCGATAAAACCAAAAACAAAAAGGTAACATGCACGTTTAGAATTAAAATTAGATGGAAATATTTTTAATTAAATTCTAAATTAGAATATTTTCCTTCCAGAATTAAAATTAAAGTTGGATGAAGTTTTTCTAAAATAAATTAGATTGAAATGGTTAGATATATTTCTCATAGGGCATAATTAGTTTCCAATAAATTAGGAAAACTCAACCAAAAAAATATCATTTATTAATACATTTCATAGTTAGAATATTTGTGTGAAGAAAAAATGAGCTTGCTTAAAAATGTCAATGGTTTATGTCTTCTNATAGTTAGAATATTTGTGTGAAGAAAAAATGAGCTTGCTTAAAAATGTCAATGGTTTATGTCTTCTTGTTGATCTCTTTTGTTGCTATTTT
>NW_019655315.1:0-436 GCF_002806865.2 Cucurbita pepo subsp. pepo
AGTAAGTTCGTGACGATCGACTATTTTTTAATTTATATATTAAAAAACTCGAGTTATATATAAATTAATTAAATGTAATTAATTATATATTTAAATTAGATTATTAAATATAATTCATTAAAAATGTTGAATTATAAAATAATTTAAACATTTAATAAGTTGAATTTAAAAATATAACTAAAAGGGTCGATGATGGAGATTATATTTTTTATTCTCGCCCCACGTTTAGTGTTTAATTAATAAATAAATATTTAATTAAATATTGAAATTAATTTTTTAAAAATTCTAATAAATACTATATTATATATTATTTAAAACAGAATTACGGCATCCATTTATAAATACCACCGATTCCAAATCTCAAATTCTTAACTTTCNTTATAAATACCACCGATTCCAAATCTCAAATTCTTAACTTTCAATCTCTCTCTCTCTC
>NW_019655316.1:0-436 GCF_002806865.2 Cucurbita pepo subsp. pepo
TCTCCTCCGATATCGTACCGTCGAGACAGAGCTCCGGTACGTTGATCATTGAGCTTAGCAAATCCAAATACGAAAGTGTGACAGGTGCCCAGACCTAGTGGTGATAGCTAAGGGGTCTTCTGAACAGGACTCTTGGGCCGTAGAAACCCGTCCCTGAGCGGGGGACGTGTTGCCACATATGATGACTTAGTAGCTGACCGACACACAGGGGTCGCACCCCGTTTTGTGGATGTATGGTCCCGTGTGAGAGTCGTCAGTTAACCTCCATGGATGATGTTTAGAGATAGTCACGTTTCCAGATCCAGCCATACAATCCCCTCAGATTTACTTATGAGGTCGCACCTCACCTCAGGACACTGATCATTTCNCCAGATCCAGCCATACAATCCCCTCAAATTTACTTATGAGGTCGCACCTCACCTCAGGACACTGATCA
>NW_019655317.1:0-435 GCF_002806865.2 Cucurbita pepo subsp. pepo
ATTTTCCTTGGAGCCCTTCAAACTTCATACCTTTGTATGGGGGGTGAGTTGATTTGGCTTTGTAATGTCTTAAAGGAATACTTTGCTCTTTATCTGTTGTTCCTGAAATCAGCTTTGCTCTTTCTCCACAGTGCTTACTTTCATGATTATCATCACCGGCTGCTTTATACAAAATCTGGCAACTACTCGTCGACGTTCACTTACATGGACTGGTAAGTTCTGGTCCGAACAAGGTCGAATCGTTTATTACGTTATTGGTTTGAGCTTCATAGCATTAAAACCCGCTTTGTGGAACATTGATTTACCATTCATTCAATAGTTTCACGACTATTTCCTCGACTGTTGATCTGTGTAGTAAGTGTCGGTAAGCAAGGGGGTTGTTTGAATAATAGCTAGATGATGATCGTTGAATTACGAATGCACACCACATTCTTC
>NW_019655318.1:0-435 GCF_002806865.2 Cucurbita pepo subsp. pepo
TGAGACTCCGAAGGTATCTCTGCCATTTGTATTCGACAATCAACAAAAGAATCCCAAGCCCATACAAAAGCTCCTAGCCAACAGTTTGAGAGGGCTGGAGCTTCTTCCTATGGCCCTACCTCCACCCAAATACGCCCTTCCTTGACATTCTAACTGGTTGATCCCAGTGGAATTTCCTTTCCTACCTTCCTAGCATATGTATTAACAATTGGGGGCCTCACAAAGACTTTTATCATTTACGAGGCAGAATTATACATTGAAAAAGCTTTTGGACAGTTGACCGTTGATCTATGCTTGCTCTTATCATGTTCTCTCTCTGTTAGTTTATATTAGTTGTAAATATCTTAATTAAGTGTAATCAGTAATGATTTAACTCTCGAACTGATTGTACTCTCTCATATATGTATGTATTCGTAAATTATATGATATGTGCTT
>NW_019655319.1:0-435 GCF_002806865.2 Cucurbita pepo subsp. pepo
CATGATATCATGCAGATCTTTTCTTTTCTGTGGCATCCGACAATGCATAATGCATTATGCCCGACCAAGCCTAGCTCAAGGGGTACGTATACGAGCCCGCTTGGTAGTTCCATGTGCGCATACGTAAGTCATGTACAGAGAAGTACCACACATCCAACCCTGCCCAGAACTAGAAAGAGTTTAAGCCCATGTTACGGTTATAAAGGTTAGGTCTCAAATCATGTTATATGTTTGATTGCATTACTCACCTTAATACTGGGATGCCTTATATTTCTTAAAATACTCCAACCACGTGTTCCCCTTATATTTTTCAGGTAAAGTTGAAGTTTTTATGCACAAATAACGGTGAATGTTGGAAAAGTCATGGAAGTCAAGATAGATCATGATAGGGCGTAAGAACCCATTGAATTTCATTTGAATAAAATGAATTAGTTT
>NW_019655320.1:0-435 GCF_002806865.2 Cucurbita pepo subsp. pepo
ATGCTGACGATGTGATGTATGTATGATATGACATGATATGAACGCTTTTAACTAGCCAGAAGGTAGTCATACATACTAAATTTGAACGCTTTCTAAAAATTGAAACCAGGAGGAAAGAGTCCGAGCAAATCAACCAAAATTTTGGCCTTGATACGTCAGAAAGTGTACTCTCTGACTGGCTCGAACCGTTAATTTTAGGATGATAAAATGAAGTGGGGGACCTCCCTTTTTTATAGTGGAGGCCAACCTGCCACTTCTCAGCTTTAGCAACGTGGCACAAAGTTTCCCTTCTTTTTTTTATTTTTTTTATTTTTCGTTCATATATCATACACGTCAAGATGAAACTTTCGTCCTCGAAAGTGTCTTAATATTGAAATTACTCGGGTACTTCTCCTTGATCTCTTCCCTCTGTTTCCACATAGTTTCTTTCATTTC
>NW_019655321.1:0-435 GCF_002806865.2 Cucurbita pepo subsp. pepo
GGCGTATCCCAAATGATCGATTGATGACTTCATGAGCGACTCTCATCCAGCCATGTGTTGGTTAATTTTGTCTCTCTGGACGAACTTGCCAAGAGTGGCTGCTGATTTCTAAAATCTGTCACCAATATAGAAGGTTTCACAATCTAGGACCATTGAACAGGTACGGAGATACTCTTTAAGTATCAAACCCGAAACCCTAAACCCTAAGAAAATGATGTTCACAATAGTTCAATTCTAAAACAAAAATCTCCTCTAAGCTTGTAAGAAAAAGTTGAAAATGTCGTGGGTTTTGGAGATTGAAAGTAAAATAAAGCGAAAATGAAATCGAAGTGTAAATATTCATAAATTATTGCATGAAGTAGTACTTGTTAGTGATTGCTACCTTGGTGAGAAATGTGTGATGATTTCTTTGGCAACCTATCCATTTTGACATTT
>NW_019655322.1:0-435 GCF_002806865.2 Cucurbita pepo subsp. pepo
AAATAAAAAATAAAAAAGAAGCAAACTCAAAAAAGAAAAAAAGGAATTGAAATGTGTCAGGGTGCGGGCAGCTTTATCTTTTTATTTATTTATTTATTTATAATTTAAATTGAAATATTTGGTTCCATCTCCCTTTCTTAGTAATGATTCCGTAGCCCCTCTTTTTATGAATCCCCCCTTTGGTCTCTAATACAAAACAAATTCTCTCTCCCTCTTCTTCTTCTTCTTCTTCTTCTTCTTTCTTTCTTTCTTTCTTCTTTTTTCTCTGTTTGTAAATTTTTCTGAAATTCTCAGAAGTGGTGCAGAAAGTTTCGTGTCTCGGATCCCTATATACCTCCTTCACTCTCTCCTTCCTACAAAACTCTCCCTTCTCCATCACCATTTTCAATCACAAAACCCTTTTTCTTCTTCTTCTTCTTCTTCTTCTTCTTCTTC
>NW_019655323.1:0-435 GCF_002806865.2 Cucurbita pepo subsp. pepo
TTAGCGATGGATACTTTTTTAAGCCATGACAAAAGGTTATCTGGACTATTATTATTTCGTTCCATGTGAGATATCTCACATTGGATAGAGAAGAGAACGAAACATTCCTTATAAGGGTATGAAAATCTCTCCCTAGTAGACACGTTTTAAAAACCGGACAACATCTGTTAACGGTAGGCTTGGGTTGTTACAAATAGTATCAGAGCCAGACACTGAACGGTGTGCCAATGAGGACGCTGGGTCCTGAGGGGGTGGATTGTGAGATCCCACATCGATTGGAGAGGGGAACGAAACATTCCTTAAAAGGGTGTGGAAACCTCTCCCTAAAAGACATGTTTTAAAACCGTGAGGCTGACAGTGATACATAACGAGCCAAAGCGGATAATATCTACCTGTGGTGGACTTAGGCCGTTACACTTTTACTTATAATTGGGC
>NW_019655324.1:0-435 GCF_002806865.2 Cucurbita pepo subsp. pepo
TTGTTGAAAACAGCTCAAACACTCTGTCTTGGTCTTTTCTCTTTTACCTTTCTAAAGACTAAGGGGAAAGAAGCAAGATTCTATGAGAGTTGACTCCTCTCCGTACCGGTCGAGCTCTTTCACTCCTCTCCCTATTTATTCAAACACAGTGAAAGAAGGGAGACTAAAGTTCTCCTGTCCCTGATTGAACTGTAACCAAAGACTCCTATGAATTATCCTGAACCTTGCCTTCACTCTGTAAAAGATCTCGACTCCTTCCTTATTAATGAGAGCATATTCTCTCTCTCCTGTCCCTGATTGAACTCTAGCCGTAACCTATCTATGGATTCTATTGTGTGTTCTGAAAGAAGAGTCGTAGGGTAACACTTTTTGTGGAGTACTACTCCACAAAAATTGTTACCCTATAGAGTACGACTCTTCTTTCAGAACACACAA
>NW_019655325.1:0-435 GCF_002806865.2 Cucurbita pepo subsp. pepo
CGTAGAGGTCTTTCTCTCGTAGGGCCCAATCCCACGGCCCAATGCGGGTTACGCCCATAAACCGGCCCAGACAGTTCAATTGGCGGTTTTTTCCCTTCTTTTTTCCTTAAAATTTTAAAAAAAGTATTTAAGTAATAAAAGAATTACATTACCTTTTTTTCATTATTATTTTTCGAAATATTCTGATAGACCATCCGAAACTTTTTTTTTTTCTTTTTTTTCTTTTTTCTTTTTTGGAATGGCCGTGGAGGTAATGTAAATTGGCCACATTGCGGATTTTCCTTTCTTTTTTTTATTTTTATTTTTATGGAATTTCATTCATTCATCTCCTAAATTATTTATTCAAAAAACTTCTTCAACCTCAATGAATATTTTCATATTATATATCTTAGGTTAAAGCTTTATTTATATCTTCTAATTTATATTATGTTAAAA
>NW_019655326.1:0-435 GCF_002806865.2 Cucurbita pepo subsp. pepo
AAACCAAATAGAAAAGGAGTTCAAATCCAAGGAACAAAAGTGCATTTTACCGGTAAACAAAATTTTGCACCCCAAAATCTGTAACAACTTCACATTCACTAGGTTTGAGACTATCAAACATTATCAATTAACCCGAATAATCTGAACTCCCAGGAGGAATAAATCTCCAAATCCTAGATAGTTGTCATTTGATGCAAGTGAACATTTCTAGAACTAAATATACATTCACACACACTGTGATTGTGTCAATGTCTAGCCCTAATAAAGAAACGAAAACACACATTAATCGAATAAAGGACGCTCAGGAACTATAAATTAGCATCATTTTCTCTAGCAGTTTCAGCCAGTGTCATAGAACAACAATCCAACCACCTGAATTTATCACCATTTCTCAATTGAATCAAACATTCAACCATTTGGATTTGCAATCACTAA
>NW_019655327.1:0-435 GCF_002806865.2 Cucurbita pepo subsp. pepo
TGTAATAGGTCCAGTTGGAACACCGTGATTCTTATCATCATTCCCCTTCTTCAATAGGATTCGTCCTCGAATCAGAAAAATCATCACCTACATCAAAAGGACTCAACTCAGCAACATTGAGAGTAGAATGTACACGGTGATTCTTATCATCATCCCCCTCTTTAGGATTCGTCCTCGAATAAGAAAAATCATCACCTCCATTAGAAGGACTCAACTTAGCAACATTGAGAGTATTATGTATTGACAATTCTAAGGGAAGATCAATTTTATTGGTCCATGCAATAAAATGAGTCATTTTAATAAATGTCTTATACAGCATTTATAGTCAAATAAAGAATTAGGAATCCACGCTATCTACAAACGCACTCCCAATTGAGCTATCACGCTAACATTGAAATGAAAATTCATCAGTAAAGTTATTTACGCTAACTCATT
>NW_019655328.1:0-435 GCF_002806865.2 Cucurbita pepo subsp. pepo
CAAGTTGTACGCCAAGTTCTCAAAGTGCGAATTTTGGTTACAACAAGTCTCTTTCCTAAGATACGTGGTGACAAAGGACGGAGTATCCGTAAATCCTACTAAGGTCAAAGCAGTCACAAAGTAGGAACGCCCAACTACGGTAACATCAGTACGGAGTTTCTTGGGACTAGGGGGATACTATCGAAGGTTCGTGCAGGACTTCGCTAGAATAGCCTTGCTTTGACACAGTTAACGAGAAAAGGGGTACCATTTATATGAAATGATGCTTGTGAGGCAAGCTTCCAGGACGTAGAAGAGAGATTGGTAACCACCCCGGTACTCACAGTACCCAAGATCTTAGAAGAGTATGTAATCTATATTGACGCATCCAAGAATGGACTAGGATGTGTGTTAATGCTGTTGGTGTTAATATAACACATGCGGAAGCAATTTGGA
>NW_019655329.1:0-435 GCF_002806865.2 Cucurbita pepo subsp. pepo
CTCACTCTTTCTCACTCTGTTTACTTTCAACATTTCCATAACCAAAATCATCATATTATTATTTTTTATTATTCAAATAAATTAGAAGTAAAATTTTCTACCTTAAAAATTACTTTTTGAAATTAAATAATCAAAAGAATGAAGGTGGTATAAATAAATAGGAGAGGAATTGGGCTTTATAAGTTTGTTTAGGTCTGTTTTCATTTAGCCTTCTAATCACAGTCCAAGTCGGGAATGATCCATCAACCCACAAAATTAGATCGGACTAGGTTCCCGATCTTTGTATCAACATCATTTCAAATATATTAATCCATTGTTTCCTATTCTCTGTATCAATGCAATTGTTTGTAATTGGATGAGCTGCAAATTCTAAAGGAGTAAAGGGCAGACAACCAAACTCCAACTGAACTGAATTTGAAGTTACAAGCTGGATTA
>NW_019655330.1:0-435 GCF_002806865.2 Cucurbita pepo subsp. pepo
ATAATGAGTTTTGATGGAGTTTTTATTACTTCAGTTTTACGGACGAAAACATAGTGTGACTGAGATTCTTTTTTTTTTTTTTGTTTTGTTTTTTACACGTACAAGAAAGATGATGAAATGGGAAGTTTTGGAGACAACTTCGGAGCTTAGAAGATAAATTTTTGAAGCTCGAGATCATGAAGATAATATAAGAGAGGAGATATCACCACACAAACACACAAATAATACGATAAGAAAACAAAATAATTAAAACTGGATTGTAACCAAAGCATATGAGTGGTGTTAGATCAAGATCGACGTGGGAGGTAGTAGCCATACACTCCGTATAAGGTTTGGAGAATAAGGAGCACAAAACCGATCGAAGCAGAAAGAGTAGAGATAATGGTCCACGGATTTTGAAAGTTGACATCTTTGAGAGTCGTCCACCATATTCTC
>NW_019655331.1:0-435 GCF_002806865.2 Cucurbita pepo subsp. pepo
AAAAAAAAAAGAGTAGGTAGGAGTTGGACAAATCGGTCATTTACGCAAAAGCTAAACGTGTGGGAAACTTGGAATAAAAACTCCGATTATCGTGATAAATTTTAAATAATTTGAAATTTCTCTATTGTGCCACTTGTCAATATCTAGGCTTTCTAATTTTAATAAGATCAAACGATGTAGCCGTTCGATGAGAAGGTGTACTCATAGTTCTGTGGGCATAATGCATCAGAACATTCCTCGAATTAACCATGAATAAATGCTTCTGAGTAACGTGTAACTGATAAAATTATAGTAAATTAAATCAATATGTTATTAACTAAATAAATTATTATTATTTTTATCTTTGATCCTCAAGTAAATAATTATTTTTGAGATATAGGTGAAAAATCATGTCCAGTATTAATTTCTCAATTAAATAAGTTTTTATGTAAAAAA
>NW_019655332.1:0-435 GCF_002806865.2 Cucurbita pepo subsp. pepo
TGCCTCGACCTAGCAACTTATGCCCCAATGCACCTACATGATCAGACCAGCTCGTCATCCCAACCACGCCCATGAATCCAATAGTCGGTCCAAGCCACGTTCAGCCTGATGCACACACAACTTGGTCCTTGTTATCCCCTCACATGCAGCTCGACATCGGCCTTGACCCATTTGACATCGTCTTACCATTTTGAACCACTTAATAGTTGTTTTTAGCATAATTGGAAGTGGTTGAGGTCAATAATGCCACTTTTTAGTTGATGTAGCCACTTTAACAAGCAATATATTGCATATTATAGATTAGTTGAATCTTTATAAGGTTTTGATATGGTTGACCGTAAAAATTAACAATTAATTAATTTCATAAGATGACGGTCAAATGTCAACCACTAGTTTAGTTATGTGTGAAAAATATATTTTCTATATATATATATA
>NW_019655333.1:0-435 GCF_002806865.2 Cucurbita pepo subsp. pepo
CATTTGTAATTATTGGCCATTGGTCGTATTTGTGAGCGATATGACCAATGTAAAAAACAATGGCTTTACGATCTCCAAGTAAATAGTGTCCAAGAAATCTCATTTCCATTGTGTTTGATTTGATTTATATTACAATGGGAGGTGATGTTCATTATGTGAACTTAGTTCTTAAACAATGAAGCCTACGATCCTATAAACTTCAAAAGAAATGCAGTCTCTAAAGCTGATTCTTTACAGTGCAAATACCTGTTTTCCTCCACTATGTCTGTTGTTATATTGAGAATTACCGGACGTTTTGGATCATAAATACTGTAATCCCGCACTCGAGCAATCCATTTTGCAGCTTCCCATACCCCAAATCTGCACAACACAGAGAGATAAGTGGATTGAACATCACAGAATGGCTGGACTATGAACAATGTTACTCGATGAATG
>NW_019655334.1:0-435 GCF_002806865.2 Cucurbita pepo subsp. pepo
TCACTTCCTTTAACTCACAATAACATCAGGGAATATCGGTTATCTCATCTAGCCCATTTACCCAGGGAAAGAATAAATAAAGAGACAAATAGATTCTAACTCACTCAGTGAATGAAATAGAATTGTTCAACCGATAGGGAGAGGTAAATAAGGAGTTAAGGAGACTGAATCGTTGAGTCTTCACTCTCATTCATCTTGATTGAGTCTTTCCTCTCCCGTAAAGTAAAGGACAGAAGCAATGAGACCAATAGAATAGGGCGAGTAGTTCCGTTCCGTCTCATTCATCGAAAGTCTTTCCTTTCTTACTAGAGAGTAAGTGAAAGAATCATCCTCCCTCCATCTAGTTTACCTCGTGAAAGAAGAAATAGGTGAAGAGAGAGTACATTAGCAACCTGAGTCTTTGAATAGGATCATTCTTGCTTGTTTCTTACAGGA
>NW_019655335.1:0-435 GCF_002806865.2 Cucurbita pepo subsp. pepo
CGAGATAGTTTTGTTAAGTAAATCAATATAAACCCTTTCCTTGTAGGGTTAGGTTACCTGTTTTCACTTTGTTTAAGAGCTCTACATCTTCTAATGAATACCCATGTTTTCTTTCTTTTCGGTTTAGGTTTAGAATACAAAGACGTAGCTCAAGCTCGAGATAGNCGTAGGGTTAAGTTACCTGTTTTCACTTCTCGAAGACGAAATCTGACTTTGTTTAAGAGTTCTACAGAATACCCATGTTTTCTTTCTTTTTGGTTTAGGTTTAGAATACAAAAACGTAGCTCAAACTCGAGATAGTTTTGCTAAATAAATCAATATAAACCCTTTTATTGTAGGGTTAGGTTACTTGTTTTCACTTCTCAAGGACGAAATCTAACTTTGTTTAAGAGCCCTACATCTTCTAATGAATACCCATGTTTTCTTTCTTTTCGT
>NW_019655336.1:0-435 GCF_002806865.2 Cucurbita pepo subsp. pepo
TATTTACTGATAAGGAATAACATTCTTCTGGAGCTATATTTCTTGGATTAGGAATAACGCAATCTACAAGATGTTGAGGTGCAGCTTGAAGTATATTTTTGTATTTACCCTTATAAACGAGGTTATATATTGATTCAATAGCTCCAGCGGCAGCTGTGGCCCAACAACATCTAATTCAAACATAATTTCACTTTTTAAAAGGTAAAATAAATCTTAATATATAAATATGAAAAGACATGTATAATAAAAGAATAAGTAGTACACACTACATACTACATCTCTTTTGNGCAATTTTAAAGAAAAATTAAAATTAGTCAATAATTCTAAAATTATATTTACATAATATCTCATTAATTTTAAAATTTACCTTTACTCTTGTATTTAATTAGTTCATAATTTTTTAAAATTAAACCTTTAATCAACCTTCATATATTT
>NW_019655338.1:0-435 GCF_002806865.2 Cucurbita pepo subsp. pepo
CACTTCAGCAACAACAGCTCTGTTCATACACCCTGCAGTGGGATATAAAGTTCCAGATTTTGTGCCACGTGCTACCATCATAGCCTTCACAATCTTCCACGAACTCATACCAAACTTTGTTGCATAACCTGTGCTATCCAACTGACCAATAGAGATAAGCTTCTTCTTGAAACTAGGAATATATCTAACCTCCTTTAATGTCTACTAATTTCCTGTCGGAGTTTTTATGCAGACATCCCCTTTTACTTCGATCTTTAAATCTTTGTTGGTCGAAAGATACACATCTCGAAACTTCCAGACTTGAAATTTCGATACAACTCTTTATTTNTAAATCTTTGTTGGTCGAAAGATACACATCTCGAAACTTCCAGACTTGAAATTTCGATACAACTCTTTATTTTGAGACGAATGGAAAGACGCACCTGAATCCAAAAT
>NW_019655339.1:0-435 GCF_002806865.2 Cucurbita pepo subsp. pepo
CTTCCCGCGTCTTACCACCTGGAACACAAGGGCTATTCGCTAATCTTTCACATACTCCAAATTCTTCTAAATCTCTCTTATCATCCTCTTGGTTTACACTGTCGTTCTTAAAGATCGAGTAACTCCTCTTCCCTCACAAAAATTGAGAGGCCGGCTCTGATACCATTCCTAGCTTAATTTGCATATTCAAAATACAATTCTTAATGTACATTCAAATAATTAGATGAACGTGGAAATCCATATTCATCAATAATGTGATGAAAATGGAAAAAGTGAAAATAATAAAAGTGGGAAAAGTGAAAATGATAAAGCAAAAGATAGAACAAAAACAAACATGATGAGATATGTGAGGAAATATTCTGACATATTACATCTACGATTTTTNAATATTCTGACATATTACATCTACGATTTTTTTGTTTTTTTGTTTTTTTT
>NW_019655340.1:0-435 GCF_002806865.2 Cucurbita pepo subsp. pepo
GAAAAGAAAAATATATAGGGATTTGAAATTCTAATTTTATCACTTTAGTCTTACACACTAAAGGTCCCCAGTTCAATCCTGGGCAACAACATGTTTCTTTGCTTGCAATGGTGTAGTTTTTGCATGACCTCATTAGTTCATTAAATTATACACGTTGTGGGCATTAATGAGTTAAAAGACCTCACTCATACTCTGAGAAATTTGTGTAACGCTCACTATACAGAACTTTAAGTTCACTTAAGAGTTACCTGTTACTCCCTTTAGAAGATCTAGTTCATTAAATTATACAAGTTGTGGGCATTAATGAGTTAAAAGACCTCACAGTCACTCTTAACTACCACATTGAAACTTAAAGAAAAGCATTGAAACATTATCTTTCTTCAACTCCTANGCATTGAAACATTATCTTTCTTCAACTCCTATACTTAAGAGAAC
>NW_019655341.1:0-435 GCF_002806865.2 Cucurbita pepo subsp. pepo
TGTTGTATTTGTAAGGTAGACTTGGAAAATATAGTAAATGATATGAATTCAACTGCTGACCCTTTGCATGTACCCAATGGACCGATTACAAGAAGCAAGGTTAAGAAGATTCAAGAGGCCTATACACAAATGAAGCTCTCATTCTCACCTCTCAAAATTAAATTTTAAATAGAGCAAAGATTGAATTTTGAACTCTGGGTTGATTAAAAACTAAAAAGATGAAAATAAAAAAAAATCAAATTGAGAAGAAACGCAAAGGAAACATATATCCGATCTTGAGCCTGAAGCTCTGATACCAAATGATAAGATAAGGAATCACTACAAGGGGAGTAAGATTCGGATTACCTTGTTGATCGAATATCTCAAGCCAAGAACATTGTTTGAGATTNTGATCAAATATCTCAAGACAAGAACATTTGATTGAGATTCGAATCA
>NW_019655342.1:0-435 GCF_002806865.2 Cucurbita pepo subsp. pepo
CGTGACTCGGTTTTTTTAGCACAAATTTCAAACGTCCCAGACTAGGGTTTCCGAATTAGGGATTCGATATTAAGCATTATTTTACTATTTTATGCACTTATTTTCTTTGAAATTCTATTCTAAATCATCAAGTCTAATCATTCCCCACAAANGATTCGGTTTATTTCGATCGTACTTCAAACGTCCAAGATTAGGGTTTACAAATTAGGGTTCGAGTTTTTAGCACGAACGTAAAACGTCCCAGATTTGGATTTTCGAATTAAAGTCTTGATTTTTAGCACTCTTTTATTGTTTTATGCACACCGTTTCTTCGAAATTCTATTATAAATCATCAAGCCTAATCATTCCCCACAAAAGTTTTGAAAAACGTCGGTCGTGACTCAGTTTTTTTAGAACGAAATTCAAACGTCCAAGATTAGGGTTTCCGAATTAGGG
>NW_019655343.1:0-434 GCF_002806865.2 Cucurbita pepo subsp. pepo
ATTTTTAAGAGTTTAATTGGATCTTGCAATGTCGATTCTTCATAACAAGTGAAATGAGTATGGAAATTACTTAAGGGAGAGAGAGGTTCTGAGTTTTGTCTTGTTTTATGTGACACGCACTACAACAAATTGACAATCCCATACCATTTTAATGCGGTGGCCAATTCGTGCATCTTTGTGGTCTAGCCGGACTAGAGAGCTTTAAACGAGTATATGTTTGATGATGGTTTTGTAAATGTTATTTTTTTAAGATTTATATGTTTAAATATTAGTATAATTATACTTACTCTAACCCATCATGATAATTACAAACCATACTAGAATTACTATTATTTAGAGGCGCATGTGAATTAAAAAATTTATAAATTAAAAAAAAATTGTGAATTATTTTGAAAAAGAAAAAGAAGAAGAAATTTAATCGACAATAATGATGA
>NW_019655344.1:0-434 GCF_002806865.2 Cucurbita pepo subsp. pepo
AAAATCGCGCAGGCAGTCGGGCGAAGAGGACGAAGTCCGACTCGCGATCCAGATTCGGAAACCCGAACCGAACCCCGTACCTTCGATCAGCCCAGAACCCACGTTACCCGCAGCCCAAACACCCGGCCTTCAACCGCGAGCCGGCCCATCAACCCGCGGCCCGTCGCCCGCGAGCCGGCCCATCACCGCGCGGCCCGTCACTTGCATTCGGTCCGAGACCCGCGAGCGGCCCGTTAACCCACGCCTCGACCCGAGACGCCTGCACACGCATCGCTCTCGGATTGTGACACGTGTCACGTCTACAGCGCGGCTACTCTCGTCTCAGGCGGCTTCATCGACTTGGTGGCGGCTCGGCTGCTCCGGCGGCTTATTGGGCTCGGGAAACCTGTTTCCAGCCCGTTTGACACCGTTCCGACCCTCCCGGACCTGGTTTC
>NW_019655345.1:0-434 GCF_002806865.2 Cucurbita pepo subsp. pepo
ACAAATGTAAACCCTTTAGATATAATTTGGTCATTTTATCCTCTTCCTAGCCGGTGAAATGGAAGTTAGTAACAGATAAATAAAAGAAAAAACAGGAAAGAAAAGAAAAGAAAATAGAGAGAGAAAGAAAGTTAGAGAGGAGGAGAAGTAAGAACCACAATTTCCATCCGACAACCTGGAGTCTGATTCCGTCCAAGATTTCTTCACAAATCCTTCACAAAACGTATAGAATAAGCATTCATAATCAATGAAGGAAGGATTGCGCTCATAATCAATGAAGGGAGTCATGATCGATTCAGTTCAGAAATAGGAGTTCGGACCTTCACCAAAAGATCATTGAAGAGAAATAAGACAAATGGTGGAGCGACACGTGTCAGGCAGGAGGAGGGTTGCGCGCTGACAGAAAGAAAGAACGTGTGTCATTGGTAGAGGAA
>NW_019655346.1:0-434 GCF_002806865.2 Cucurbita pepo subsp. pepo
AAATCTCCAAATAGACCAAACGTAACGTGTTGGAATTGTGGGAAAAAATGTCACTTTCGGACAGGTTGTACAAGACAAAAGAGAAAGCAGAATCACAAATCTGGAGACTTGATGATTCTATAAATTCAGCAGAAGACATTGGGGATGCTCTAATCTTCAGCGTGGACAGTTCGATTGAATCCTGGATTTTGGATTCAGGTGCATCTTTTCATTCGTCTCCAAATAAAGAGTTGTTCTGGAATTTCAAGTCTGAAAATTTCGAGAAGGTGTATCTTGCCGACAAAAAAGATTTGGAGATTAAAGGAAAAGGAGATGTCCGCATAAAAACTCCAGCAGAAAATCAGTGGACATTAAAGGATGTCAGATATATTTCTGGTCTTTGAAGGAACCTGATCTCTATTGGTCAGTTGAACAGCACAGGTTATGCAACAAAG
>NW_019655347.1:0-434 GCF_002806865.2 Cucurbita pepo subsp. pepo
AATTTTTATAATTATGAAATAATATAATTATAGTGTTATAATTAAAATATAAAAAAAAGAATATATAAATATTTAAATCTTCGACCTCGAAGAAAGAGTTAATGTCAAATGATTATCGAATGGGATCTAAATTTGCAACGTCTAAATAATCGCTTATTATTTTAATTATATTACTTAAATATTAATGTAAATTATTGATTTATATTAACGAATTTTGATTTAATTTAATTAATTAAATAAGGACGCGTAAATAATTTTTTATTTTTATTTATCTAATATATATAAATACTTAATCGATTGAACTATATTTAAGTTGATATTTAAATATGATATAATTAAAAAAAAAATAAATGTTTTTTTTTAATGATTAAACTAATCGATTATTTGGGACCAAATGGAAGACTCAAAAAGACAGCCCAACTTCCATATATATC
>NW_019655348.1:0-434 GCF_002806865.2 Cucurbita pepo subsp. pepo
GTTGACTAAGTAAGTGAATAAATGTTTTTCAACATCTAACAGAGGTTTTTCGGAAAATAAACAGCCATAATAATAAGTCCTCCATGGAAATCCATTTGATACAGATGCAATTTCATACATTATTACAGAAAAGTGGCAAATGGAGATTTCATACTTGGAGGACTCTCGTAAAGCACTCTTTTTGATAAGTGGTCGGTTCACCAAAATGTACTGTACGAGTTATATCGGTTGTTCCATCAACATATTGCGCTCCACTATCCAACAGAAAAAGTTTATTTGCATCCACAACAGAACAATCACTAGGTTCTGGTTTATAGTGTATGATTGCACCATTTGCACCAGAGGCTGAAAAGGCATTACAATAATGAGTAATGAAACTGAAGAAACTGAGAACAGGACCATTTAATCAAACAACAGATTTGCAAAAAAAAAAA
>NW_019655349.1:0-434 GCF_002806865.2 Cucurbita pepo subsp. pepo
CTCTAAGCTCAATCTCTCAAAAGTTCTTATTTTTCCACCAAATTATGAGTTTTTGTTCTTATTTGTTTCTTTATGCAGTGATGATTCTTCCTGATTTCTCCGATGATGTCCCCTCCGATGGGTTTGATGTTCATGGCGGCGGCGCTGATTATATTGTTCAACCCACTGCGCCTAATCAACCATCGAAGGACAACCCTTCCTTTGTCTCGGCGGATGTAAACCCGGTCGGCGTTCCCCATTCCTCCGGCGATGTCGATGGACGAGTTGGAATCTTGCCCGTAATCGATGATCGGACCAGAAGAAACAGTTCTTTGAACGCTAAATCTTCCAAGAAGAAGAATGGTTATTATCATCGTCGGAATGGAGAGAAGAAGGAACGTCTCATATGGACGCCAGAGCTTCATCAATGTTTTCTTGAATATTATAACCAATCT
>NW_019655350.1:0-434 GCF_002806865.2 Cucurbita pepo subsp. pepo
CTACTCTTTAACTTTCAAAAGTGTTTAAAAAAAAGATAGATTGAGAGAAAATTGAAGGTTATTTTAGGAGAAGTAATATCCTAGCTTAAGGTTGTGTTTAAGAGCCTAGTAGGCTACTTACTAAGTTTTACCCACTCCATGTTTATCATTTTTTTTCAAGTAACTAAGAGTTGGTCGTGGATGAGAGTGGACTTTGGAGTGTGGGCCATGGACTAACCTCTGTTTTTAATCTAGTATTTTTTGTTCTTATTTTGAGTCTGCTTCTTATTTTGTGTTTGTAACCAATAAGTATATGTAACACCCAAAAAGATGAAGGAAATTAGCTCCCATAAGAATAAGCCACTCATGAAAGACCCAAAGGATAGAAAGGAAAAAAATTAAAGGATTAAGCGTGAACAAAGGACTTAGTCAAGTCACTCATGTACCCTAACAAG
>NW_019655351.1:0-434 GCF_002806865.2 Cucurbita pepo subsp. pepo
ATCTTAACACACCTTTCATAGGTGCCACCTTGAGGAATACTGGGTCCCCCACCTCAAACTCCAGGCTTTTACGCCTTACATCGGCGTAGCTTTTCTGTCTACTTTGAGCGGTATGCATCCTCGCTCGAATTTTCTAGACAGCCTCATTGGTGAGTCGAACCAACTCGGGTCCTACTAATTCTCTCTCTCCTACCTCGTCCCAACATAGTGGGGACCTACATCGTTTTCCGTACAGGGCCTCAAATGGGGCCATTCCAATAGTTGCTTGGAAGCTGTTAATATACGACAATTTCATCAGGTGGAGTTTGGATTCCCAACTTCCCTTAAAATCTAGTACGCAAGCTCGTAACATGTCCTCTAGAATTTGATTTAAACGCTCTGTTTGTCCATCATTTTGGGGGTGGAAGGCAGTACTAAAGTCGAGGCGGATACCC
>NW_019655352.1:0-434 GCF_002806865.2 Cucurbita pepo subsp. pepo
CAAAACAGAATGAAAAACAGAGCATACTCTGCCAATTGACAAGCTCAATGTCCCATCCTACTCTTACACATCTAGAAGGATCCACACGCATTATTATTACACATCCATTGAAGATGAACCTTGAATCAATCAAACGCTTTTAATGAAGGGTTGATTTAAGCTGTTAAGGATGTCTTATTTTTCTCTGTTTTTTCATGTTCTTGCTTGCTGCGATGAATTCCCTGGAAGAAAAGATTTGTTTATCGTTTATTCTTTACTAAAATTCTCCAAACTTCGATACCCATGAATGAGATATATATATATATATATATATATATATATACCACGTGGCAGAATGTGACAGACATAAATGAAAAGATAAGAACCAGGATACATTATTATTATTATTTTGTGACTGAAACTTCTACGTCCCACTTTTCTTGGGAACCGACCGA
>NW_019655353.1:0-434 GCF_002806865.2 Cucurbita pepo subsp. pepo
CTGGCATTCTCTAACTAAAGGTGAAGTAGCGAAGTAATGAGCCTGACAATGAATAGGTTCTTGTTCATGAGCTAATCCTTCTTTTGAAGTTCAATATGGTGAAGGAAATGGAGTTCATTTATTAAATAGGTTCCCCGCCCGGGACGGGAATAGAGGTTCTGGTTCAGGAGCTGATCATTAATCTTGTCGAGCTTCACTGCAGTCTCCCTGATTTCATTCTCTTATCTTTTCTTCTCCGGTAAACAAGGGTTGGTTGAACTACTTCTCTTTCATTTTCTTCTAATTTTTGCATGAATTTACTCAACTCTCAAGTTAGGGGAATAGGGGGGCAGGAGTAAGTAGAGAAGTAGATAGTTTACAAGGGTCGAAGACGCGAGACAAAGGAGCGAAGCAATGAGACACGAATAGTTAGGCGAATGAGCGAAGCGGCTCGA
>NW_019655354.1:0-434 GCF_002806865.2 Cucurbita pepo subsp. pepo
ATCTTCAAGTTTCTTGGCATCTCCGATGAAGAGATGGTGAAATTGTTGTCTTACATTGACCCGACCACCGGAAAACCCCACATGCTTTTACGCTTGAACTCGTATCCGCCATGCCCTGATCCAAGCAAAGTCATTGGCCTCGCGGACCACACTGACACCTCCTTCCTCACAATGCTTCACCAAGCACGCAAATATGGGCTACAGATCTTCAAGGAGAAAGAAGGCTGGATTCCGCTGGCTCGGAGGAGTGACACTCTCATTATTAACATCGGCGATTTACTCCAAATTATATCGAACGGGCAGTTTCATAGCATTCCTCACCGAGTGATGATACAAGAGACTGAGGAGACTACGATGTCGATGGCATTTTTCTATTATCCACCAAGTTATTTAAACGTAGCACCTTATTGTAAGCCATTGAGTGAAACCCCACA
>NW_019655355.1:0-434 GCF_002806865.2 Cucurbita pepo subsp. pepo
ATGAGTTTTACAAAAATAATATATATATAATATTTAAAGTATATATTAATATTTTTTATTCATATATTTTATTTTATTCTGTATATTTAATTAGTTTATATTTTCTTTATTTAAATGTATTAATGGGTAGTTTGTATTTTATTTAATGCTTATGAATATATACACACTTTTACTTTCGATTTCAATTTCAGTTCTATTTTTCATTCTTAATACTTTTAATTAATCTATATAAGCCATTCATATTTTTAGTGCATTAATATTTCTAAGTCTAAGTAGGATAACATCATTTTTATTCTCTCAATTTAAAACAAATATAACTCTAGACTTTACTAATCAATTTAATAAGTATGAAAAAGTAACCCAATTGTAAAAACTTCTAAATGATTATTTTTCATTATTATTATTATTATTATTAATTTGAAGAGTAAGAATGA
>NW_019655356.1:0-434 GCF_002806865.2 Cucurbita pepo subsp. pepo
GAACCCAAATTCAGAAACCCTAATCTGAGACGTTTGAAGTCTGTGCAAAAAGAACAGAGTCACGGTGGACGTTTCTCGAAACTTTTATGGGGAATTATTAGTCTTGATGATTTATAATAGAATTTTGATCGAAAAAACGGAATGCTTCAAATCTAACCCCAATTCGGAAACCCTAATCTGGGACGTTATAAGTACGTGCTAAAAAAATAAGGTCACGGTCGACGTTTTTTAAAAGTTTTGTGTGGAATGATTAGATTAGGCTCGATGATTTAGAATAGAATATCGAAGAAACGGGGAGCTTCAAATCGAACCCAAATTCGGAAACCCTAATCTGAGACGTTTGAAGTCCGTGCAAAAAGAACAGAGTCACGGTCGAAGTTTCTCGAAACTTTTTGGGGAATAATTAGTCTTGATGATTCAGAATAGAATTTTGA
>NW_019655357.1:0-434 GCF_002806865.2 Cucurbita pepo subsp. pepo
ATTCCAAATTTTGGTTCTGTTTCCTGAAGGAGATTGCTCGAGGTAAGATTTTTTGATATCAACAACTTTATTCAGTCAAATTAACAAAGAAAAACAAAAACTATTCAAGTATTTCACATGATGATAAATAACAAAAGATCATTTAAAATTCACATTCACAATCAAGCAAACTTTGAAGCTACACCCAAAGCGAAGTAGTAAACATAACAATTTGAATAGTATAGTACTATATATATATATATATATATATANAACTCTACACTTCACATCAAGCTCTCTAAATTGCAGACTAAACAACACAAGACTTATAGCGTGTCGAATGCTGTTTATTCTATTACTAGAATGCTTGAAGTCATATGTTCTAACAAGTACTTGAAGTGATTTTGGGTGGGAAGATTGGTATGAGTTTTCAAGCCCATATGGCAAGTAAAGAC
>NW_019655358.1:0-434 GCF_002806865.2 Cucurbita pepo subsp. pepo
TAGACATAAATTTTTAAAAATAATATCAATACCCTTCCACTCTTAAAAATAAAATTAAAAATATGGGTTATCTTCCTATAGATTTTAATTTCCAATAGATAGATTTTTTCCTGANTTTAAAAATAAAATTAAAAATATGGCTTACTTCCTATAGATTTTAATTTCCAATAGATAGATTTTTTCCTGAAAAAAAAAATCATGGGATAAAGTTTATTTTCCCATTTGTCTTTTATTTAATTTTTAATAAAGAGAGTTGCTTTTCCTTTTGAAATTGCCTTTTTCTTTTGTCCTTTATTATTTATCTCAATTTAGTCAAAAAGGAATAAAAATATAATTTTTTTTGGCTCAATAATAATAATAACCTAGTTGATATTTAAAACACATTAAAATTACATGCACACAATTATTGTAAAAAAAATGAGGCTATAATTTAG
>NW_019655359.1:0-434 GCF_002806865.2 Cucurbita pepo subsp. pepo
CACATGCAATATAAGATGATCATAATTAGAACGATAGAAACAACACCTACCTTAAAAGATGGAGACGATGAATCTCCATTGCAGTTGTCAAGAGGTCCACCACAGAGCCCCTCTTTGTCAATGAATCTACTAGTGGGCATGTTCNAAGGGATCGGATGTCTCACGTTATGCTATATTGCTATGCTGTAGCAAAATTAGTAGATCTTGTACTCAATATAATGATTGTTCTTCAACTAGGTGTACTTTTTACGACTAAAACTTCTATTTCATATTTGTTAAATTTTATTTTTCTCTTTCCGACGTTCCTTTACATATTAACTAACATTTTGTTTGTCATGAAAAACATATTAGTTTGATTAAAATAATAATAATAAAAAAAAAAGCTCAAACAAAAATTCAATTGAGTAACTACTAAATTTATGTAATATATATAA
>NW_019655360.1:0-434 GCF_002806865.2 Cucurbita pepo subsp. pepo
ATTGGGGGATCGACCTTTTTCGATTCTTATTCCGCATTGTTTCTCCGACTTCAGACTTTATAGGAGGAGCTTAAACCGACATTGAGAGCTCCAGATTCATCATTATTTAGAAGTTTGAAGAGAAATGGTGGAGGATTGCTCTCGAATTTGGAAGAAATCTGAGAGTAGGAGACCCACAATCTAAATGCTTATTGCCTTCGATTGGGGGATCGACTTTTCTCGATTCTTATTTCGTATTGTTACTCCTACTTAGACTTTATAGGAGGAACTTAAACCAACATTGAGAGCTCCAAAATCTTCGTTATTTAGAGATCCAACTTCCTAGATAATTTCTCGAAGATATCAACTCCGATCATATCCTTACCGACCTTGGCTTTGAATACTAGTCGNCGAAGATATCAACTCCGATCATATCCTTACCGACCTTGGCTTTG
>NW_019655361.1:0-434 GCF_002806865.2 Cucurbita pepo subsp. pepo
TTGTTGCATACGCGTCCCGTCAACTAAAAGAATATGAAGATCATTACCCTACACGACCTAGAGTTGGCCGCTGTAGTGTTCACGCTGAAAATTTGGTGACACTACCTGTATGGAGAGAAAATTCAAAGCTTAACCGACCACAAGATTTTAAATATTTCTTTACCTAGAAAGAGTCAAATATGAGGCAGAGAAGGTGGTTAGAATTGGNTAGAAATAGTCAAATATGAGGCAAAGAAGGTGGTTAGAATTGGTGAAAGACTACGATGTAGGTATCCAATACCACCCTAGAAAAGCAAATGTGGTTGTAGACGCTTTGAGTAGAAAGNATACCACCCTAGAAAAGCAAATGTGGTTGTAGACGCTTTGAGTAGAAAGGCGGCCCACTCTTTAGCTCTCATTACGAGGGAAGTAAGGGTACAAATAAAATTTGAGGG
>NW_019655362.1:0-434 GCF_002806865.2 Cucurbita pepo subsp. pepo
AGAATCTGATAAATTGAATGGAGAATTAGGAGAGGGATTAAAAGAATGTGATCTAAATCATGTCTTTGATGAATACTCTACAAACATTTTGTTAATGAGAAAAAAAGGGAAGAGTGAAGAGAATGATCTCTCAAGGATGAGCAATATTTTAAGTTTGGGAGGNGAGCAATCTTTTAAGTTTGGGGTGTGATAACTCTCTAGATGTAGAGTCATATCAGTCTTTTTGTAGTTAATATTGCACTCTTATTCACCAATTTCTCATTTATTCCCCATTTATTCTACTTAGTGAACATGAAATCGTTTATTGCGGCTGAACATGAAAAAAATATGATTTGGCATAAATCGATCTTAATTGTATATTTAATTGAATTATGTGGTAAAATTTCAGAATGGACAACTTATTCCTTTTCAGCCCTAAGGGGGAACTCATGCTC
>NW_019655363.1:0-434 GCF_002806865.2 Cucurbita pepo subsp. pepo
TGATTTTTATTTATTTTTATTTTTTTAGTTTTTAATCGACCAAAAATCAAAAAAATCCAATCTAGGCCCTACAAAATATATATATATATATATATATATATATATAAATAATTGAGAGNGTCAGAATGAGAGCTTGTAGTGATTCCTTATCTTATCACCTAGGTTTTGGTTCTGATCTAAGGGTCATAGTTCTGAGGTTGTGAGCTCTTAATTATGAGAATTTGGATCTTGAACCATGTTCTAGTCCTTATCCTTGGTTCTTAGTTTTTATCCTTGTCGCTAGTTGTTCTTGATTCTTGTCTGAAGTTCTTGTTCTTATTTTTTGTTCGTTCTTGTTCATGCATTCTAACCGACACAATCTGAACTTATGTCCAAGATTTCATGCATTTTAAGTGACGTAGTGATATGAACCAAGAGACATCAATCATACAATA
>NW_019655364.1:0-434 GCF_002806865.2 Cucurbita pepo subsp. pepo
TCTAGGACGTTTGAAGTCCGTGCTAAAAGAATTGAGTCACGGTCCACGTTTCTCGAAACTTTTCGGGGAAATGATCAGTCTTTATAATTTAGAATAGAATTTCGAAGAAACAGAGTGCTTCAAATCGAACCCTAATTAGAAAACCCTAATCTGGGATGTTTGAAGTACGTGCTAAGCAAACCGTGTCACGGTCANGGTCAACGATTTTAAATTTTTCTGGGAATGATTATAAAGTAAAAGAGTGCTACAAAATTTACCCCTAATTCGAAAACCCTAATCTGGTACGTTTGAAGTATGTGCTAAAAGAACCGAGTCACGGTCGGCGTTAATCGAAACTTTTATGGGGAATGATNAATGATGATTTAGAATAGAATTTGGATCTAATAAACGGAGTGCTTCAAATCTAACGAATATTCGGAAACCCTAATCTGAGA
>NW_019655365.1:0-433 GCF_002806865.2 Cucurbita pepo subsp. pepo
ATTTATTTATTTATTTATTGTGTGTTATTTCAACAGCTGCATTAAATTACCGTGTCATTATTAAATTAATGGTTATTAACTCACCCTGAATTTTCCCTCCAATAAAATTGTAGGTTGTAGTTTACTTTTCTTTTTTTTTTTTCGTTTTCATTTATCATTTAATATGTCATTAAATAATATATTATTTTATTTCATTCTTTAAATAAATAAAATTATATATACAAGATAATGGGGGAAAAATAAAAAGATAATAAAAAAATACACGGGTAAAACGTGGACGCAGTTAACGAGGGGAGGAGATGGTACGTGTGGCTTCTGCTTGTGCCACGTGATTCTCGAGTTCTACCTAAATTTGCTTTAAAACTGGCGCCACTTTCAAATTTTGCGAATTTACGATTTAGTCCTCCATGGCTTCACTTCCATCGTCCAACGC
>NW_019655366.1:0-433 GCF_002806865.2 Cucurbita pepo subsp. pepo
TTGTCTTTAGAGCTTAAATTCTCTTTCAAAGTAATAACTTCGGAATGGAGCTGATCTCTTTCAGATTGGAAGCCATCAAGGCCACTTTTAAGATTCTCAATGCATTCTACTTTGTTAACAATGGTCGTTTCCAACAGCTGAATCTCACGATTAAGTCTCTCCTCCAAAACCACCTTTTCCCTCTTGACTTTTCTGATCTCATCCTCCAAAAGACGAGTTTGATGTTCCCATTTTCTTAGTTGTTCCATCAACAGAGCTCGTTCCTCAAGTAGCCGAGATATTTCAGCCTTAATCTGTGTTTTCTCTGGAAAAATTTTCTGCTCAGCATCAGATACTGCTAAATTTAAATCTCTGATCTCATGATCTCGATCTGATAAACTAGCTTTCAACCTCACAATTCTTTCTTGGAGTTTGGAGACCTCTCTTTTCTCTG
>NW_019655367.1:0-433 GCF_002806865.2 Cucurbita pepo subsp. pepo
ATATATTAACTTTTTTTGTTACTTTATGAGTATTTTGAAACGTGCTACTTGTTGGATGATGAAAGTCCCACATCGACTAATTTAGGGAATGATCATGAGTTTATAATCAATGAATACTCTCTCCATTAGTATGAGTCATTTTGGGAAGCCCAATGCACAGCTCATGCTCAAAGTGGAGCATATCATACTATTTTGGAGAGTCGTCTTCAATTTAAGATATTAATGAAACTATTGACATTTATAAAATAATCGTACTTTTAACGTTTATTCAAGACCTAGAGTACATACCAATTAAGGTATGATATTTTAACATTTATTTAGAGATTTGAACCTCCGACCTCAATATTTAAAGTAGCTTAGCTTACCTTGCATACATTTAAACATTTATTTCGAAAAATAAATAAAAATAAGTATATATAAAAACTTTTTAATG
>NW_019655368.1:0-433 GCF_002806865.2 Cucurbita pepo subsp. pepo
CTAAGATTATTCCATATGTTCTATCAATTCCGCGATTAAAAGTGAACGCTCTCATTATTATAATATTGTTTTTAATTTACTTCATTCTCGTTCACTTATTATTATTATTTTTAATGAAATGGGTTTCATTTTATTTAATTTAAATGTAATTTATCCAATTCTAAACTAATTCCATTACAAAATTTAAATTAAATAGACTAAAGTATGACATAATAAAGCTTAAAAAAATTGTAAGTTGAAAATAAATAAAAACTTTTTATAAAGGGAATAAAATAATTAAAGGGTAAGGATAAAAAAGGAAAACAAAAGGTGGGTTTTGGTGGGTATCAAAAAAAGTGGAAATTTGATTGGAGTTTGTGTTTGACCAATGACAGAATATAATTAAATACTCTCTCTCTTTTTCTTTCCCTTTCCCTTTGTCTTCTTCCTCCTT
>NW_019655369.1:0-433 GCF_002806865.2 Cucurbita pepo subsp. pepo
AGGATTCAAATATGTAACCGTAGTAATAAATTATAGTTAATCTTATTGATATTTGGTTGTATCATAATAGGTTCCGCCCACCAGCATGAACTTGTTGACGACCAAGGCTCGAGCGTCATCACACTCGCCGGGACCAACACCGGTGCAACCATGCGAGCCGAGTTGAACGGGAAGACCACCAAGCTCGAGGAAGCGGGTGCGGACGAGAACGAGTCCTTGGCCTCCTACATTAACAGCAACTTCCAAGCCATCAACAACTCCATAATGTTCGGCGGCAGCTACACCGGCAACGACCCTGGTGTTCACATGGACATGTCTGATTACTACGAAGAAGGGCATAAGGCTGAGAAAGGAGCGGCTAAAGGCAAGAAAGTTGGGAAGGATAACGCTGAGTCCGGTGGCTCTTGGTTTTCAAAGGAATGATTTTTTTAGG
>NW_019655370.1:0-433 GCF_002806865.2 Cucurbita pepo subsp. pepo
AAACGTGTAGCAGATTCACATAATTTAATGTTGTATGTAGAATCTAAAAATTGTGTTTGATTGCAATTTTGTTTACAAGAAATGTGGACCATATTAAAGAACAAGGAGCATACTAAAAAGAGGGGTGATGCCCCATTGGATCAAAGTGGTTACAAAATGGTGACTCAATTGGTCCAGGAGGCAGCAAAGAAAATAATTTATGGGAATTGCTTTGGAATTTTAAGTCACAAAAAGTAAAACTATAGGAAGCCATCCATCTTTGAAACAACAGGAAAATGATCAGACATAATCCGAGGAAGTCTGACAACTGTAGATTTCTTGAATTTTGCTAGCCAATCTTCATTCATTTGACATCTATCAATCGAAAAAAACAGGTGCCTCTCACCATTATACCATGTGAAAGGCCAATTTGGGAGAGGAACATCAACCAAAT
>NW_019655371.1:0-433 GCF_002806865.2 Cucurbita pepo subsp. pepo
TATATATATATATATATTTTCGGGTCTACCAAAAGTCAAAGGTATTATTGGTTCGATTATTCTTTAGCTGGCCCTAATGATAAAACTATTTTATAACGGGATTTTTAAGGTTAAGACTATAATACCCTCGATTACTCTTTCAACGCTCGTTACAATTTAACATTGTCTAAATGTTTTTAAACGCTCGTTTTTAACTTAGGTCTAAAACTTTAAAAATTCATGAATATATGGCTATTATTTACATTTTTTATTTATTGAAACAATATATTACCATAGGTGATAAGTTAATATATGAATTATATAAAAGTGGCTAAAATAGAATTACTTGTAAATGATTATATGCTCTCATTAGAAGAATATAACCCTTTTCTCCGCCACTTTATCCTCTTCAACTTCAAATTATTGTTGAACAATTGAAAAATCAGAATCCTTC
>NW_019655372.1:0-433 GCF_002806865.2 Cucurbita pepo subsp. pepo
GTAAGTTGTGTTTCATTTGGAATCCGTGGTGAATCCAAAGGATACCGAATGTTTGATCCCTTAGCAAACAAAATCATAGTTAACCGCAATGTAATTTTTTTGATGAGGATCTTGAATGGGATTGGAAAGATTCTGAAAATGAAATTGATTTAGATTGGGGAGAAAGCATTGAAATTTCAACTGCAACGGAAGAAGACACAGAACAACACTTCTTCAACTTCATCGATTAACTCAGATGGTGAAATTGAACCAGCTGTTGTACCTGCTGCTGCACTTGCGGCTAAACCTACCACTCCACGTGCTGCTGAAATCAAACCAGGTTTGCTATAAGGGAGGGCAGAAGTCGATGCCCACCTATATGGTCAAATGATTATGTTAACAGTGAAGGTTGATCCGAAGAGGATGTTAATATGGCATTTTTTACAAATTCAGA
>NW_019655373.1:0-433 GCF_002806865.2 Cucurbita pepo subsp. pepo
ACTCAAGCTCTTTTTTTCACTTGATTCTTTTTCAATCTCTGATTTTGCATCAGCCTCTTGCCTCTTTTCAAGTTTGCAATGATCAATAAATACATCTTTTGGAGACAATGGAATAAGAGTAGTTTTTCTACCATTGTGAGTAAAAGAGTATCGATTTGCATACCCATCATACATTACCTGACAATCAAATTGTCAAGGCCTCCCCAGTAGTAAAAGAGTATCGATTTGCATACCCATCATAAAGAGTGGAAAGGAGGGGAGTGGCAACGCTCCAATACCCGTTACTTACGAAGAGTAACTATGCAACTTGGTCGATTAAGATTCGTGTTGACTTATATGCACAAGGCGTGTAGGATGCCATCGAGCATTGTGACATTGAGAAGTGTAAGGAAAGGATGACTCTTGTCGCGATCTACCAAGCGAAGAGGACATT
>NW_019655374.1:0-433 GCF_002806865.2 Cucurbita pepo subsp. pepo
AGAATTGGATAAAGTGAACGAGTTTTATGGGAGTAGAGAGAGTGAGTTTGTGGAGAGAGGGGACAGTCTTAGAGAGCAGCTTGGAATTTTGCTTGAATTCAAACGGATTCTTGAACATCGCCGCCGTAAAACTTCGCCGGCCGGCGGCTTTTCCCGGTCGTCCTCTTTTTCTCCTCGCCACTCCAATTTTTCTGGTAACCTCAAATTCTTTCCCATTATTTCCCTGGTTGACACGTGGCGCTTTATGATTGCATGGCTGAATATTACACCAAATTTTATGACAATTTTTGTTACCTTAAATTATCTTGTTTTTTGGTTTTATTTTAATTTTAGTTCATATTGAATCTCACAACCATCTCTAATTTTTACCAAATTAGGAACGAGATAAAATAGTTATAATCGAGACAAATTACCCATTTGACCTTAATTAAGT
>NW_019655375.1:0-433 GCF_002806865.2 Cucurbita pepo subsp. pepo
GAATAGGGTAGGTGCTATAGACGTATTAAACTTCATGCCGTTCAGAATAAAAATTCAATAAAAAGAACTATATAATAATATTTTTTTTAAATAAATAATTTTATTTAAATGATTGCGTCGGGTTTTATAATTAATAACAAATAATCTAAATTGATTCATTTATAATCTTTTTGAATTTATATTGATATAATTATTATTTTTAATATTTAATTCACTCAATTTCCAAAATATAAAGGTATAAATGGACATTTTCCCTACAATCTAATACAGACTTTTTATCTTCAAGATAAACATTTAGGGGTATTAGCTCAAAGTCTCACATCAGCTAATTTAGAGAATAATTATGAGTATATAATCAAGAATTACTATCTCCATTCGTGTGAGACATTTTAGGGAAGTCCAAAGCAAAATCACGAGAGCTTATGCTTAAAGT
>NW_019655376.1:0-433 GCF_002806865.2 Cucurbita pepo subsp. pepo
ACCATATTCTCTCCCAAATGCTGCGCCACCTCCAGCACCAACCGGATCGAGTGATCAAGCACCTCAAGCGCCGTCAGAATTGGAGGCAACCCTTCGTCGAATCTGACATCGACGACAGCTCCAATCACCTGACAAACCTGGCCAATCGCGCCAGCTCCAGTGAACTCATCGGTGATCTTTCCACTCCTTCCAGCGTCCGATTTATCAGGTGAAGGTGGAGACGGCGGTGAAGCCGCAGCAGCAGAGGTAGCGTACTGAGCCACACGGCTGAGGAGGTAGCCATATGGGGAAGCGCGTGAAGTATGAGACAATGGTATCCTGGGATTAGGAGATGAGATCGGAGATCTAAACGAAGACCGCCGTGCCGACGATCGGAGCAGAGAAGATAAGAGTCTGCGTGTAGCCATCGCTCGCTAGGGCTTCAGAAGCTCAT
>NW_019655377.1:0-433 GCF_002806865.2 Cucurbita pepo subsp. pepo
CCACGTAGGAAAGGTAGACCACCTTTTAATGGAAAACTCCGTCAATTAACTGATGACGTGGCCTACTTTTATTGCTTTGAAACCCTCGAACGCCTATACGACCTGTCCAGCTTCTCCGACAGGGCATGAACCACCTGCCATGTGGCATCGCCTTCTTCTAGCTGATCGTGGAACAGCAGGGCCCGCCGATTCCTCGGGTCCCATAAGTTCTTTTGGATAGTACTCAGATTGGAAGCTGCCACGTTTTCCAAAATTTCCCCCAATTTCCCGATATCCTTTTCCGCCACGGTTATGGATATCTCCGCCCAGTTCACGGCGGTGGGGAAGGGCAACCGGATCCCGTCAGCTATTATTACCGGCACGCATCCCAACGCCACGGACTCAACCAGCCTCGGGCTCCACGGTGCCCACCCCAAAGGGCACAAACAAAAAA
>NW_019655378.1:0-433 GCF_002806865.2 Cucurbita pepo subsp. pepo
TGGCGCTGATGTCAATTCAGGTACTTTAGCTTGTACATTGTTGATTATTTTAGCTTATTCGTTCTTAATTATTTTTACTGCATATTCTGTATTGTATGATTTCTCTCCTGTTATTCGTTCTGAAGTTCAGGAACTAATTAACCTTCGGTGTAATGTTTTCATTTTTTCCCCTCCGCCTCCACCTGACATCCGACCACCTCAGACTCAGATCGCCAAAAAGGAAAAAAGGTTTCTGGAAGAGAGAAAAAAAAAAAAATGTTTTTGAAGAACTAAGCACGCGAATAATTGGAAAAAGGTTTTGGTGCCTTCTTATCACAGGGGCCTACAAATTGTTGAACATTCTTTTCTCTTATGTGGTTTTACTCCTTAGTTATGATGCAAATTTCGTGTGCTGTGTATTCCCAAGAGATCCTTGTTCTCAATTATGTTGAGA
>NW_019655379.1:0-433 GCF_002806865.2 Cucurbita pepo subsp. pepo
TCACTCCTACCCACTTTTAGGGATAAAAGAGAGTAGTTCCCTTAAGTACTGATTCTAGGTCTTGAACAAGGGGCCCCACCCTCTCATTGGTCTGAGAGGGATTCGGTTTACTGGTTCGACCACAAACCAATTGTTCATTATAGGATTAGTGGAACATAAGGAACAAGAAGTAACTTCAAGGGTAAAACGATAAATTGACCCAGCTCTAGTTACGAACAACCTGTGAAGGATCGACTTACTAATCATGGTTATATCAAATGGACAGAAATATATTTATAGTGAGGGGAGTGCAACTACTAGGCTATAGTGGAGTGTCCTAGTAGTTAACGAAGGTTGGTTAACAAGGTTAATGATTTTAACCAGTTAATCTTGGATCGTTGGAGCCCATGAAATATAGGTCCATTAGGTCCCTTTGCTAGCTCATATCGGACTA
>NW_019655380.1:0-433 GCF_002806865.2 Cucurbita pepo subsp. pepo
AAAAAAAAATGAAGCATTGGAAACTACCGTTTAATAATTTAAATAAAGTTGAAGGGAACTGTAGCATACCTTTTACTCTGTAAACGAAGAAATCCTGGCCTCTCGAGCTACCTTTTGAAGTAAAGAAAACTCATTAGCTTTGTGAAAGAATGGCAATCAATCCAAATAACAGTCTCCAAAACCGCGTTCGTTAAAGTGCACCAAATTAGGGACCAACCAAGATGCCAATAGCAACAAGAGGAGGGTATAACCTTTTTGGGTTTCCAGATCTTTCATTCAAAGCAAACATAATTATTACCAAAATTTTGGCATGATGTTGTCCCACTCCCTAAGTCCGAAAGTTGAAGGTTCAAGGAGCAACAGCAGCCAGTGTCGTGCATGTTGTTGGATCAGCATTGCTTCAGAATCACTTCGTCATCATTTGCATTTGTTC
>NW_019655381.1:0-433 GCF_002806865.2 Cucurbita pepo subsp. pepo
ACAAACAAGAGGATTTGGAATCCTTATACCCTGAATTGGGACGCCTTTCCGGAAGCATTCGAGCCACTAGCCGGAAATTCCGACAGAATCCTCATCTGAAAAAATCAAGAACACAAAAGAGCAAAAAGAGTCAACCACCAATTCCGACTCCATTACAATTCATCACAAAAATTCAGGGTACAAATCCGATCCCAACCAAAGAAAATCACACAGGTCGAGATCCAAATCAAATTAAAACGCGGATCCAGCAGAAGAAACACAAAATCAATAATCCAAAAAGGGGGGGAAAGAGCAAAATTACACACCAGGAAGATTGGAAAGTGAATCGGATCCTTCCGTTACCGGAGAGCGGAGGAAGAGGAGACGGAGAAAAACATACCGCCGACGGAGGGCGGAGGGCGGAGGGCGGAGGGCGGAGGAAGGCGGCGGCGTG
>NW_019655382.1:0-433 GCF_002806865.2 Cucurbita pepo subsp. pepo
CCCAAAAATCAGAGAGGTCGTCAAGAAAGCCTATCCATCGGAATTCTTCTATATCTTTGAAGATCTTCATAAGACCAGACGGTTTTATGAATTCATTTTAGTCGACACAAAATTCGTCGAAATTACTCATATTCCGAGTCGCGATGATCCTTCAACCANAATATATCAAAGCGGTAAAGGTCTGGCTATCAAAGAATGGCCACCTTCAGGATTTATCCAAGAAGTGGACCTCCGAATTCCTTAATTCATAGTCGAAGCTACTCGCTGCATTAGCTCAGACAACTTCGGAAGCTGATTTTTAAAAGCATCTTCAAGAGGCCGCATCAGTTCTATTGTAGAAGAAGAAGAGGAAGACACGATTTATTATCTTAATGATCCATTCTTGGATTCTTAACCACCTCTGTAAATATCATCATCAATGACTAAATAGTCG
>NW_019655383.1:0-433 GCF_002806865.2 Cucurbita pepo subsp. pepo
GAGTCCTTTTCTTCTCCGTGTATACTAACTTCGAGAAAAACTTAGATAACTTAGTTAACTCTAAATCATATTCTTCTACGGTCCTTTCCCATTGTTTAGGGCTTAAGAAGGCTTCTTAGTTTGTGAACATGGCCACTTAGAGAATGCCTCCTTAAAGTGATTCAAAGGGATGATTCCATCTTCTGTGCTTACAATCTTGAAAGCTGACTTCCACCTAAAATGCGCCTCTCTTTAAGCATGCATGTGGCGCAATGAACTTTGTACTCTTCAAGGCAGTTCATATATAGGAAGGCGGTCNTTTTACTTAATCAACCATGCCCCCATCAATTATAGGTGGGTCAACTTCCTAAAGTAACTAATATAGTAGAATTCTTTCGCAGTGGAAACTTCTGGGGCTTGCACTCCTTGAGTTGCCTTAGGAGCCTTTACTATA
>NW_019655384.1:0-433 GCF_002806865.2 Cucurbita pepo subsp. pepo
AAAAAAAAAAAAAAAAAAAAAAAAAAAAAAAAACTTGAACAACAAATGTAGGGAGGAAGAACATGTGTGAACGTGTCTGTGGCGTGCACGTGGGCCTTTCCATGTCAACTAGAGTAAGTAGCTATTTAGCTCCATCCATTTTAATATTCGCTTATTTGAGTATATTTACAAGTATTTTTTATTGAATATACGTATGGTATATGATAGTTATAATCCAGATCATTATACTAAGGTATGTAGAGTGCATCAAATATTTAAGATATTTTAATGAAATAGGTTGTGAGTAGCTAAGTAGAATTTTCACACGAACTAAGTTGTTAAAGCTTTAAGATATAATATATTTAAGAAATGCTCCTATCAATTGAGATGTTGATTAGTAGTATTATATTGATAAGTTCATTCAATAGGATATGATTATGTATTACTCTATTAC
>NW_019655385.1:0-433 GCF_002806865.2 Cucurbita pepo subsp. pepo
ACCCACAAACAAGACTAACAGCAACAGAACAAACAAGAACGAAAACCCTTACATTCAGACGGGAACAGAAAGGAGCGGACAGCCGAAAAACAAAGACCGCATATACCCAACAAACAAAAACACACCCCAAGCCTCGAAACAGAAACATTAGACAGACCAACCACAACAAACAAAGAAAGAACACCCAGCCCCTACCCCTAATCAGATCTATCCCATGTGTCCTCCTTCCCGCAGTTTGCCAGTTCGATTCGGTANTCATGTGTCCTCCTTCCTGCAGTTTGCCAGTTCGATTCGGTACAGAATACATACCTTCCTCCGACGTTGGGTTAGCCTCTATTTGACGCAACACTTCTGACAAATACAAGAGACGGGAATTAGCCACAAAATACCCATTTTACAAAAGCAGAGGCCATGTTCTCTCTTTCGTACGAAC
>NW_019655386.1:0-433 GCF_002806865.2 Cucurbita pepo subsp. pepo
AATAATAATAAGTAACTTTATTTAATTACTTTATTTCCACACCTTCCCATTATGATACAAAGATTAATCCAAAGGCTTCTAAAAAGCTATTTCCATAAATGGTTAAAATGTATGGGCTAAGGGAAATATCTAGNTTTACATAGTTGACTCGGATGAAAATGAATTTTAACCTAATTTCATGTTTATTTAAGACTACAAATTTATCGTGTTAATAAAGATTTTAATATAATTAAAAAGTTTAAACTAGACTAATTTATCCGTTTAAATATATGTTTAAAACATCACATTTTTATAAATGTTTTTTTCAAGATTTTGGTACTGACATCTTAAATATTGATAGGAAGATAATATATCGTTTCGCAAGATCTCATATATACAAACAAACCAAAAAGTATACGATATTTTACATCAATAAATGTCTTTAAAAAGTCTG
>NW_019655388.1:0-433 GCF_002806865.2 Cucurbita pepo subsp. pepo
TGGGAAAGACGGACGCATTGCCCCCGAGCTCGGTTAATAATTAATGCTGCACCTGAAGAACAACGAAAGAAAGGAGGAACATACTGCAGAAGACTTTGAGTAGAGGAAAATTATGTCAATCGGAAGACGAAGAATCAAAGAAAGAATGAATGAATGCAATGAAGCAAGCCAAGANGCCAATCATGGATGAGCCTACATATGCAAGCAAAGAACTCCTACACCCACCCACCTTATTGAATGAATGGGCAATAGGCCTCGAAAGCGATTCGCTGTATGAATCTCCTCCTATTGAAGAGTTAGACTATTCTCGCTCAGTGGTCCCCATGGAGAAGCCTCTCGTAAAGATGGAGATTGAGGCAATGATACAAGCTGCAGTAGAGCAGACCCATAATGGAGGAAAGAGGAATTGAATGATTTGTGCCGAATCTGGCGC
>NW_019655389.1:0-433 GCF_002806865.2 Cucurbita pepo subsp. pepo
GTTATTAAAAGTCTGAGACTTTTTATAGCGTTTTTTTTATAACTATAATAGATGCTATAATAGAGTTACTTTTTATAGCGTTTTTTTATAGCTATAATAGATGTTATAATAAAGTATGAAATTATAGCTTATATACGTTGCTATAGCGATTTATTGAAGCTATAATATATTTAATATAGCTAATATATCATGCTATCATTAACTTATAAGGTATAATATAGTATTTACTAAAATTATTTATTCATTTATAATTANATTCTCATTTTTTAACAAAATAAACACGTGAATACTCATAACAAATTAAATACCATGACTTTCATTCATAATTGATATTTCATAATCTATTTCCATCACAAGAGTAGTATTCATTCCTTTCCTAAAATAAAGTTATTCAAACCATACAAGATAAAATATTCTCCACTACTTTGCAATG
>NW_019655390.1:0-433 GCF_002806865.2 Cucurbita pepo subsp. pepo
ATACCATGCTACAGAGAACATTAACCTTGAATTCAAACAAGTAAGAAAAAGAAAAAAAACCATTGCAAAACTGACTGTAACTGTCCAAGCCACCGCTAGTAGATATTGTCCTCTTTGGACTTTCCCTTTCGANTGGGATCTCACAATCCACCCCTTTGAGACTCAGCACCCTCACTGACACTCGTTCCTCTCTCAAACTGAAGGGGGTGGATTGTGAGATCCCACGTCAGTTGGAGCGGAGAATGAAACATTCTTTACAAGAGTGTGGAAACCTCTGAAAGAGAAAGCCTAAAGTGGACAATACCTACCGACGGTAGGCTTGGAGCTTGGACCGTTACACTGACACTAGCTTTAAACCAACCAAGAAAGTGCAAGCAAATTCATGAGACAAAGAACATACAAGACAAGACAAACTTACCATCAGAAGGCTCTG
>NW_019655391.1:0-433 GCF_002806865.2 Cucurbita pepo subsp. pepo
GCTCCATAGGAAATTTGTCTGGACGTGCTCCTGTAAGACCTCTGTCTTGAAGGATGTCTAGAGCATACTTCATTTGAGAAATAAAAATTTATTTTCTAAACCGAGAAAATTCAATGCCTAGAAAATATTTCAAATTGTCTAAATCTTTGATAAGAAATTTCTGGAGTAAACTAGTCTTGAGATATTGAATTTCTTTGAGATCATTGCCTATAAACAGAATGTCATCCACATAGATTAGAACTGCAGTGAAAGAAGTACCTTTACTCTGAGTAAATAAAGAGTAATCTACTTTGGACTGAGTGTAGCCTGCATTTTGTATAGTTGTAGAAAATATGGAGAATCAATTGTGAGAAGCATGTTTTAATCCATAAAGAGATTTATGGNTCAATTGTGAGAAGCATGTTTTAATCCATAAAGAGATTTATGGAGCCGA
>NW_019655392.1:0-433 GCF_002806865.2 Cucurbita pepo subsp. pepo
AAGGAGTTAAAGAAAGTTCAGGGTCAGTAGTGAAAGAATAATGAACCATAACAGAAGGGACAGATGAAGGAGAAAGATCAGAGACCGAGTAAAAGAGTGAAAGAAGGAATCTTGCTTGAGTTTCGTCTTTGTTTACAGGAGAGTCTCAGAGTGAAAGAAGGAGATAATATGCTCTCATTCATCTTGCTTGAATTTGTTGAGTCNCCTTGAAAGCAGAATCAAAGGAAAGACAGAGAAGAGACACTAAGTAACGTACAGGCCAGCCAGGACAGGACGGACGGAAGGAAGATGCTTTAACCTATTTACCTCGTGGTTGAAGGGAGAGGATCAAGAAGAAATAGGTTCCAGAGTTCAGTTCCATCAGTNAGTTGAAGGGAGAGGATCAAGAAGAAATAGTGATATGAACCAAGAGACATCAATCATACAATATACT
>NW_019655393.1:0-433 GCF_002806865.2 Cucurbita pepo subsp. pepo
TGTTAGAGAATTGAAGAAAAGTACCGGAAGCGTCGCTGAAATTCCAGAGGGGGTTGTGTCGGCCGGAAGCGTCGCTAAAAATCCAGAGGGGGTTGGGTCGGCCGGAAGTGTCGCTGAAACTCCAGAGGGGGTTGTGTCGGCCAGAAGCATCACTGAAACTCCATAGGGGGTTGTGTCGGTCGGAAGCATCGCTAAAACTCCAGACGGGGTTGGCTCGACCGGAAGCGTCGTTGAAACTCCAGAGGGGGTTGTGTCGGTCGGAAGCGTCGCTGAAACCCCAGAGGAGGTTGTGTCGGCCGGAAGCGTCGCTGAAACTCCAGAGGGGGTTGTGTCGGCCGAAAGCGTCGCTAAAACTCCAAAGGGGGTTGCGTCGGCTGGAAGCGNCCCAGAGGAGGTTGTGTCGGCCGGAAGCGTCGCTGAAACTCCAGAGGGG
>NW_019655394.1:0-433 GCF_002806865.2 Cucurbita pepo subsp. pepo
ACTTTTTAATCATATTGTATAAAATTGACGCTGGCCCCAAAGGGGGTGGATTGTGAGATCCCACGGCAATTGGAGAGGAGAACGAAGCGTTCTTTATAGGAATGTGAAAACCTCTCCCTAACAAACATGTTTTAAAACCGTAAGGCTGACGGCGATACATAACGATTCCAAACGGATAATATCTACTAGCGGCGTACTTNCTTACACTGAAATCCATATTTTCATTAAATTGAGGTCTCTACCTTTTTCAACAACATTGTCATTTAAAACTTGAGTGTTAATATTACTCTCTTTAATTTTTCGTCATGAAAATTTTGAAGTTAAGGGTTTATTATGATTTCATGCAAGTGACACAGGTGAAACAAGATTTGAGGTTTCNAACAAGAATAGACGAACGTTGTTCATTTGAAAAAAAAACTACGTACCATTATGT
>NW_019655395.1:0-432 GCF_002806865.2 Cucurbita pepo subsp. pepo
CATAATCAAGGATACCGAAGAATTCTGAGAGATATACTAAATCTTAAATAGACACAATCAGCATTTTCAAAAGCACAGGGGAGCCCTTAGGGCGTAATGGTCATAGCATGAGGTGAGGAAATTGTGAGATTTAGTAAGATAAGACACAATATAACATTGGATGCCAGTATAACGTACGATGTATCTCATCACTTATAACTTAAAAGGGAATGTTGGAGCAGGTATAACTTGCCTGAGCAAAAGCAGTACGCAGTGATGATCTAATGTAAGTGTCAATCCTGCTGCGTGCAACATCGACCTCGCCTTTCCTCCTCCGGCGATACTCATTTGATACATCTTCAACTAAAATTTTTGCCGCTGATACCCCCAACGATACAATACCTTGCATGGTATCAATATTTCCAGAATCAAACGTATCATGATAAGCAAGTA
>NW_019655397.1:0-432 GCF_002806865.2 Cucurbita pepo subsp. pepo
CGAATCGGCGTTGGTTGTTCCACCAATGATTGAGGCCTCGGTTCCTCCACCAGCAGATGATATTGCGCAATGCCCAGTCGAATCCTCGGCCGCTGGTCAACCAACTGTTGTAGCATCGGTTGCTCCTCTCGCAACGGCTGATACGGCCATCCCCTCAAATGTGGATCCTGCACCTACTACTCATCCGTATGGTACTCGATTGAAGCACAATATCAAGGAACCCAAGGTGCGTACAGATGGAACAGTAACATATCTTGTAGTTCGGTCTTCTGCCTCTGAACCTACTTCACATATTACTGCTATGAATCATCCCCTCTGGTGTCAGGCAATGAATGATGAATTTCAAGCACTTCAAACAAATAAGACATGACACTTAGTTCCTCCTCGTGCTGGTCTTAACGTTATTGATTGCAAATGGGTTTTCAAACTCAA
>NW_019655398.1:0-432 GCF_002806865.2 Cucurbita pepo subsp. pepo
TGATAATGCTTTGGAGTCTCCTTCTTCATGATTATGACCTCAAACCTCTCCATCACAGCTGCAACTATGGCCTTCATCTGAACATAAGCCATGTCTTTCCCCACGCACGTCCTCGGCCCTGCATGGAATATAGGGAACCTAAAAGGGCTCTCACCCCTACAAACCCCATTTTCCAGCCACCTTTCCGGCCAAAACTCCTCACAATTCTTCCCCCAAATGCTCTCCATTCTCCCCATTGCATATGCATGGTACATCACAAACCAATTCTTCCCGACAACCGTCCCGTCCGGTAGGACATCGTCGCCTCGACAAGCTTTTGGGTCCACCGGCACCGGTGGGTATAACCGGAGTGTCTCCGACAATGTTGCTTGGAGATAATGCATGTCCCGGAGTTCGTCGATGTGGAAGGTTTCTCCGATTTGGTTACTAGTT
>NW_019655399.1:0-432 GCF_002806865.2 Cucurbita pepo subsp. pepo
TAAAATGTATATCATTTTGGTACAAGAAGGAAATTCAAAGTCTATGTTGATGTATTTATACACTTGACAAATGAGTTTGATGTATTTCTGTAACAAGTATTTGATATGAGTCTAACAAATATTAAATCTATATTAACACTGTACAACTAGTATCTAACATGTCTATTGTGCTAACAAGTGTTAAATTAGTGTCTACGTGCATACACGAACACACTAGCCAAACTAAAGTGTTTGCTTCTTAGTTTGAGATTATGGAATGCTGGAATTAGAGATTTATATTACCTTGAAACTTTCATCAGATATGGACTTTCCAACTGAATCAAACAATTGCAGGGCAATCTTGTTAAGACGAACTTCATCCCTAGCTTTCCGAAGCCAAAAAACCCCACACCCTTTCCTACCATGCTTCCAGTGGTAAACTCCGGCAATCTG
>NW_019655400.1:0-432 GCF_002806865.2 Cucurbita pepo subsp. pepo
AATCAACTAGTCCTAAGGAAAAGTAAAAGAACAAAATGTATTAAAACCCCAACTCTTTTATCCACCAGATTAGAATGAAGCCAATTGAGGAATAGCAAAAGGAAAGTCAACCTGGAAGTCCTTATTACTTTTGAAATTCAAATTGATCAAAGGATAGGATAAAGAGATAATAGGCTTCCATTTCAATGAGATAGGACAGTAAAGACGAGGGAAAACTGCTAAGAAAGAGGGAGGCAGCAATGAACTTATCCTCCTGAAGAGAAAATGCTTCCTATCATCAAAAGAGAGGGAAACTAAAGCTTGAACTAAGGAAGTCAACCAAATTCCAACAAGGCAACAACTTTTGCGTTCCAATCATTGGAGTATAAACCATATTGATTAAAATAACCTTAAAACTCCTCTTGAGAAATAATCCTGTTAAATCACCAATCA
>NW_019655401.1:0-432 GCF_002806865.2 Cucurbita pepo subsp. pepo
ATTCACCTTCGATAGCCACCAGATTTTTGCATCGTCCACGAGATATGTTGTGGTAAGTGTAACTTTTAGGTCCTCAACACAAGTTCCTATGACTTTAAAGTATTGTTCTACATCAATGATAAAGTTTTCCAATTTTTTGGCATCTCGCTTCTCAAGGCATTGGTTTCTGGAATTTTAGTCGGTTGAGTCTGACCTGAGCTTGGCCTGGAGTGTGATTCTGTACAACCCTCATGGTCAAATTCACTCGGGAGTTTATCTTGGCCATCTCTTCTTGGCATCAATATGTGTTTTGAAGTTTTTAGCTGACTCATTGAACAACTTCAACTTGGTCTTCTGCGAACCATCTAGCTATTCGACATGTTCCTCCATGTGTGCGAGAAAGCTTTCAAGGCTACCTCCATATTCTGATCTACTCGTTCGGGAAACTCTTTC
>NW_019655402.1:0-432 GCF_002806865.2 Cucurbita pepo subsp. pepo
GTCTCTCGTTTAAAAAGGGATTGGTTTTTAATCCCATAACTCTCATTTATTTTTATTTTTATTTTTAAAACCTTTAGGAGTACTCAATCCCCATTCACATTTTTCACCCGGCTTTGTGGCTTTGTTGGACCTTAGGCAGGATTTTCTTTCAGAATTCAAACATCACTTATGTGGAATTCAAACTTGTTTGACCACACACGCCGCCTATGCATGCATGTTTAATCATGTGCGACACAACACGTTGCGTCTCATTGTAAATGAGAGCCCCCCAATCAGGTAAGACTCACAGTCTGCTCAAATCATCGAACATCATAACGGAAAGCGTAGATGAAAGCTATCTCGCGACGAAGAAAAGCAAAGGACACCCAATCATACTACTAATAAAAAAAATAAAAAAAAAGTAGTACAAATATCAAAAGTAAAGTTAGAATG
>NW_019655403.1:0-432 GCF_002806865.2 Cucurbita pepo subsp. pepo
TAGTCACTTGAAATGAAGAATGAGGAATTTTGCTCAGATATGCGCATGTAGATACAGAACCACATTACATCAGTTCATGTGCTATTGAACAAAACCAAAGTAATTTGCACTTCTATACATCATTCTTGTCTCAAAGAGCATCCAGAAAACCCCTTGCTAAATGCAATGAAAAATCAATTCCATTTTTTCCCTTGCTATCTAAACCTCACCGATTGGCTCTGCTATGTAAGCGATTTCATTTGCATTATCTGCCATAAAACTGCAAGGATCCTATACCATAAATGGAATCAATATTCCGGCCAATTAGAGCTCACCACCATCGCCTGACTTTATTTCTTTGAGCAATAGTCCTATAATAGCAGGGAGTAACCAATGCACACACAAAAACAGCAAAGCTAATTGCAGCATTTCTGGAAAATTCATGCTAATCGA
>NW_019655404.1:0-432 GCF_002806865.2 Cucurbita pepo subsp. pepo
AGTAATCTGAACATTAAAAATATAAAATATCTTATAAAAAAATATCAATCCCCATTTTGGATTTATGACGCAAATATCATTAATGATAAAATTCAATTATTAAAAAAATTTGATATTATTAGATTTGCTCAAAAAGCTTGTTCTAATATTCATATTCTCAAATTAATGAGAGAAAATAATTTGAAAGTAGATGCTGTATCATTAGGAGAGATTAAACGAGCTTTAGCAGCTGGATTTAAAAAAAACAGCGATGAAATTGTCTTTACTGCGGATTTATTTGACCAAGAAACATTGTCTGAAATTATTAAATATAATATTCCAGTAAATGCAGGTTCATTAGATATGTTAAAACAATTAGGAAGTATTTCCCCTGGTCATCGTATTTGGTTACGAATTAATCCTAAGTTTGGTTATGGTCACAGTAAAAAAACT
>NW_019655405.1:0-432 GCF_002806865.2 Cucurbita pepo subsp. pepo
GTTTCACTATTAAATTTTAAATTATAAAATTTTCAAAATTTTAAAATATATTAGATACCGACTAAATTATTTTAGTCTTTGTATTTTTAAAATAAGCGACCATCAACAGTAATTTTGTAACCAACCCAAAAGTTTAGGTTGGTTGGGTTGGTGACAGTTTACTGTTAGATGAACATGACTCTCCACAGTGGTACTAATATTGTCCACTTTGAATATAAATTCTCATGACTGTGTTTTGTACTTCTCAAAAGACCTGATTATCAATGGAGAATGTTTGATTATAAACTCATTATCATTCTCTAATTTAAAATAATAATAAAAAGAAAGGTTTATTAGTTAGAATAAAAATTAGAAGAGGAAAGGCAAATGGACCCACCGCCCCATACGGCTGCTCCTCCCATCGCCGGCAAGGCGTGCTGTGTACATGACTCA
>NW_019655406.1:0-432 GCF_002806865.2 Cucurbita pepo subsp. pepo
AAACGGTTGCTCTTTTTATTTCCCCTTTTTTTAAATATTATAAAAAATACTTTTCGTAAGAGTTAACAATGCTCATCTTTATTAGCAGAAAAATTTGAAACTTTATACATTAAAACATTAGAAAATATTGTCGGACTTACGTGTTTCAAACATCATAGTGATAAAACAATTACAAATTAAATAATTCAAATAGATGAAATGCAAACGCACTCTCCCAACCAAAATTAGAAATTTTAAATATGCAACTATCCTATGCATGCGCTACAGTCTCTGACTGCGATGTTGCCGTCAATTGTACACGGACGTCATGTCTTTACCAGAAAAAAAACAATATAGCACAAGACCCGAGTATTTCGAATATATATACTAAATCAATAAATTAATCATTGGAATTTAATAAATGGCGAACAAATTGAACTAAAAAAGTGGCAA
>NW_019655407.1:0-432 GCF_002806865.2 Cucurbita pepo subsp. pepo
TTAAGCTCGAGATCTAGTACCTCATGAATCTCGAGATCTCCGTAAAAAATCAACATGTCAAAGTCTATGCAAATATAGCCGCTTGATTAAAACAAAGAAGTAGTTTTAGTCGATTATGAGGGCAATCCTAGATCTCCAACTCAAATCGAATTGGATACTACATCTATCTTCAACCAGATCGATATTATCACAAATGAATTGTCCACTGATAAAGAATTCCTTAAAAATTCATTACAACCTCGAAGGATATCCTAAATATCCAACATCAAAATAACTTCTCAAACAAGATTCTCTCAACCATTGCAAGACAAGTTAAGAAGATTGAAGAAAAAATCAAGGAAAAACGACAACAAAAGAAATATAAAAAAAACTATTGCAAATATTTATGGCATGAGATTCCCAAAAGTTGAGGAAAGTTCTTTTCTTCATACC
>NW_019655408.1:0-432 GCF_002806865.2 Cucurbita pepo subsp. pepo
GAACTATAACGAATTGAGGTCCAAACACAATGTACCTTTGGATACTTCAACATGAAAGGTAAAGCCTGAAGCACCAGCTTTCGCCAAAGGTTCAACGTAATCAAGTGGATTTGTAACCATAAGGTGACAATCAAGATATGCCCTGCAACACAAGAAGTTTATTCCTCATTAAGTCAAGGTAATGCCATCTAACTCTAACAATTGGCCATTACAAAAAGTAATCCAAATTGCTGAAACTGATGAAGCAAGGAGGTTATGTTACTTCGTATGTTTTCTTAAACTCTCGATGACTGGGGCACCAATTGTCAGATTTGGGACAAAGTGCCTGTGGCAAATGCATAAACAACAAAATAGTCACTTAGCTAGCTAGACACAAGATATAAATCCAATGGAAACTTGAAGAGTTAGAAAAGCAAGCCCAAATTGTGAGTG
>NW_019655409.1:0-432 GCF_002806865.2 Cucurbita pepo subsp. pepo
ATTCTTTTTATTCTGAATTTCAGTATCTTGGATATCTTAACCCTTGGTCAGTTGCACATGGTAAGACATAGATACCAAAATATTCTGGCATTCTATTGTTAAAGCATTCTAATTGCATTATATATGTTTTTAATTAAATCTAATTGATTTTTGTGGCTTTGCAACTTTCCACGGACTGTTGCAATTCTTATTGTTTTTAATTAATGACTTTATTTTTCAAAGTTTGGTTGCTCTAGCTTAATAGGTTTAGGCATCTTCATATGGAAAAGCTTGTGAAAGCTTGACAATTAGTCATTTTGGTGAGCCTGTTGTAGGAGGGAAAGTACGAACCATCCAAATTGGAACAAGACCATGCCTTTTTGTTGCAGCTTCTTTTCTGGTTTAAACAATTATTCAGGTACTTGCCTTGGACGACTGTATTGGATGGATTAT
>NW_019655410.1:0-432 GCF_002806865.2 Cucurbita pepo subsp. pepo
TGAACTGTAACAGCTCAAGTCCACTACTAGCAAATATTGTTCTCTTTTGACTTTCCCTCTCGAGCTTCCCCTCAAGGTTTTTAAAACGTGTTTGCTAAGGAGAGGTTTTCACACTCGTATAAAGAATGTTTTGTTTTTCTCTCCATCCGATGTGGGATCTCACAATCCACCCCCCTTCGGGTCTCAGTGTTCTCGCTGACACTCGTTCCCTTCTCCAATCAATGTGGGACCCCCCAATCTACACTCCTTTGGGACCCAACGTTCTTTCTTGTCCAGTGGCACATTGCCTCGTGTCTAGTGGCACATCGCCCGATGTCTGGCTTTGATACAATTTGTAACAGTCCAAGTCCACCGATAGTAGATATTGTCTTCTTTAGGCTTTCCATTTCAGGCTTCCACATCCTTATAAAAGAATGTTTCGGTCTCTTCTCC
>NW_019655411.1:0-432 GCF_002806865.2 Cucurbita pepo subsp. pepo
TCCTAGAGCGAGTTGGTCCAATAGCGTATAAGTTAGCCCTATCTCCAGCCCACTCAAGAGTAAACAATGTATTTCATGTGTCGATGCTGAGGAAGTACATTATGGACCCTATCAACGAAATAGACTACGAATCACTCCAACTCAATGAAGATATGAGCTACGAGGAAGAACTAGTAAATATCTTAGCTAGAGAAGTAAAAACCTTACGCAATAGGAATATTGCGTTCGTTAAGGTACTGTGGTTGAATCACCACAGCGAGGAAGCCACGTGGGAGCGTGAGGACGAAATAAGAGAAAAATACCCCGAGCTAGTACAAGAGTTTGAGACTTTCGAAATAAGAGAAAAATACCCCGAGATAATGTAACGACCAAAAAAAAATTATTATTATTTTTATTATTAAATAATTAAAATAATAATTTTCTCTAAACTAA
>NW_019655412.1:0-432 GCF_002806865.2 Cucurbita pepo subsp. pepo
TGTAACTATGTGAAATACGTGTTTCGTATCTACCGACACTTCTTAGATCGATGCTGACGCTTTTTCACGACGAAAAAGTCACAAAATAGTATGATCTACTTTGCGTGCAGACCTTGACGCAATGTGGGGTGGACGACATGTAGTCACTAGGAGTGATATCAAAGGGTGTGGTGGCACAAGGAAGACACTGGCTAATGAATCAAAGGTCACTAGTTATTCGGGAACGAAAAGAGTTAGATTAAAGAGAGATAAGGTCGAAATTGAAAGAAGGAAGAAAAAATGAAAGAGACGACTTGATGACAATGGATGGTCGCCACGACAGCCACGACAACCACTTCCTCAATAAAAGAGGGAGGGAGTTGAGTTGTGACTTAGCAAGCGTGAGATGTCACGAAACAACTTATTCTATGTAAGGAGTTGAATCGAGCTCGC
>NW_019655413.1:0-432 GCF_002806865.2 Cucurbita pepo subsp. pepo
TGTTAACACAAGGACAAAGAGACCAAATAATGGAGATTTAATCTCCATTATGAATAAATAATCGGAAAAAAAAAGGGTTTGACAGAGAAAGAAAGATGGGAGTGGGGAAGAAGTGTTGTGTGTTTTCTTGTACTTTTTTCAAGTTGCAGGTTTTGGAGTATCGTGTCGGGAGGTCCTANGTATTGATTTTTGAAAATACTTTGGTTCATTCAAACCTTCCCAAAGCGAGCCCGAGATCTCCCTTGGCTTGTGTATATAATCTTCTCCTTTGCTTTCTCGTTGAATACAAAGCCTTGTTTGCGGCGTTTCAGAACAAACTGAGAAGAAACCTTCAACATTCTGAACAGATTACAAAATCCTCAGAGATCGAAAATGGGTATGTTCTCTTGGGTTCTCTCTGTGTCTCTCCTTCCCTTTCCTCTGTTCTTCTCT
>NW_019655414.1:0-432 GCF_002806865.2 Cucurbita pepo subsp. pepo
TTCTTGTTGGTTCTAATTCCCTTCATTTTTACTCCAACTTAAGTCAACCAAGCAAGTAGTTTTATGATTGGCTTGGTTGAATGACTTGTTTGTTATAAGAATAACACATGCTTATGACCTCCTGCATGTGTCATGTTGTATGATTGTTTGACATGTGTTATGTTATGTTTATATTTTAATATAAGTTATGTCATGTTATTGAACTATGTTGTGATATTGATGTTGTAGCTTCGATAGAAAAAGTAGTNTTCCACAATTAGGCTACTTACTTATTATAAACCCATGGTCATTCCCTAAATTAGCCGATGTGGATTGATGTGGACTTTCATCCAACACCTCCCCTTAAACAAAGTATGCACCCATGATCATTCCCTAAATTAGCCGATATGAACTTTCATCTAACTTTCATCCAACAGTTGTCATTGCGCAGAC
>NW_019655415.1:0-432 GCF_002806865.2 Cucurbita pepo subsp. pepo
GGTAACGATTTTAGGTTTATAAAAATCTACCGTTGTGACATTTTGGATGTTGGGCTAGCTTACAAGTGTGCAAACAAGAAAGTTTAGTACTTGAAAGCATGTAAAACGGTGAAATTCCAGCAAGTTTACAAAGAGTTTGAATGGAAGATGTGATGAGGATCAAGCCTGATTTGTTTTCCTTCTTGGCTTAATGTGCTCTCAATCCTTGAATGTCGAGACCTACACACTACCAACACCATTCGAGAAATGAACCAGCTCTAGAAATGTGCCAAAGTGCTAACATTTTGGTGTTGTAGTGTAGTTTCGATNAGGACTTCGACATTTCTTTTGAATTCAGGTCCTTGCAAAATGTGAGCTCTCATGAGAAAGTTAGGTGCCCTGCTAAAAAGTCTTCCTATGGTATATGACTGAGTGTAACAGCCCTATATTACT
>NW_019655416.1:0-432 GCF_002806865.2 Cucurbita pepo subsp. pepo
CTCCCTTGAAAACGATTTTCTCTCCAAACTTTCCTCCAGAACCTTGCGGTTGCTCTTCGGAGGAAGAATCGAGTAAGGAAGACAAGGTTTTTGGAATAGGGTCAAGCCGTAGACGCACACCCAGCAGCTCCGGCAGCTTCACACGCGTACATAGTGCGGGTCTGCTCGCACGTGTACAAAATCGGCTCAGTTCCGTCAATTCCCGCAGCTCAACTTGACGGCTTAGTTGGCCGGCTCGACAACTAGGCTTAGCGGCAAGGTAGCACTATAATATATTGATTCGAAGATTTTTGGCCCTTCCGAAGTCGTTTTTGCCCTCAGTTTNGAAGATTTTTGGCCCTTCCGAAGTCGTTTTTGCCCTCAGTTTTACCATCCGAGGTCAGTATGGTCGCTAAACGTTAAAGACAGCTTAGGTCGGGGGTTTATTTTGAT
>NW_019655417.1:0-432 GCF_002806865.2 Cucurbita pepo subsp. pepo
TTTATTATTCACTCTGGAATTTAACTGGGAAGTGTTTTTTTCTTTTTGAGAATTACTAAGGTGTATTTTTATTTTATTTTATTTTATTTTGTCTTCAAATTGTTTTTAAAATAATTTGTATTATTAAACCACTTAAAAAGAAAAAAGAGAGAATCCTTGAACAATTTATTTATAGTTCATCGATTTCAAAGACTATGAGTGCGAATCTTATTCGAGGGGCATCACCGTCCAAATTTTTATTTTATTTTCCATNTAATTTCAAAAGAAAATATTTTATTAAATAATTTTAAAATCTGTCAACTAGTTAATAAAATTATTCGCAACTATATTATACTTTTGCTTATTAAATATTATTAGACTTATTAAAACGTACGGATGTAGTAAAAATTCAAAATCGAATCCCAACATCAACCCCGAGATAGGACAAACAAG
>NW_019655418.1:0-432 GCF_002806865.2 Cucurbita pepo subsp. pepo
GCTACATATCTTGAGTAGTGAGAGAACTCCTTTTTAGCTTGCCGAGCTACTTGAGTTTTTGAAAAACAAACGCATAAACCCCGGGATTTTTTTTCATAAAAGTCAAACAAAAGAGGAACGAGTGCCAAGGGACTTGAGTGACTCTCCCTAATCAATAAGCGGCGGGAGAGGGACGAAGAAACGAGATCGGCNAAGTGGTAGAAGCTGACAAAGAGTAGTGATAGTGACGGTTCAGTGAAGTCAAGTCTATTAGGGGCTCCCTGACGATCCCGAACCTTCCAAAAGTGAGTGGGGTATGTTTTGTTTCTTGGCACTCTCTTGACTTTGTTATGCCAACCTAAAAAAAGAGAGGGATAGATACGGAGCTTGACTTAAAAACAAAGAACTATGTCCACCCTATCACAACAAGGCAGATAGGGTACTTTTTTCCTT
>NW_019655419.1:0-432 GCF_002806865.2 Cucurbita pepo subsp. pepo
CATCCTATTAGTACCGGCAAGTCTTCGAACAACTGCCATCTTAGCGACGACACACAAATTAGGGAAAGAAAGAGCTGCTTTGTAAAGCGATTCATATCGATTACTTAACGCCCTCCTCTTCCCTGCTAGTATCCCTTACCATTAAGGTTAGATGTGGGAATGGAACTGAAAGAAAGACTGCTGGAGAATANGAGGACTCTCTATTGTCGTGATTGATGATGTTCAAGAAACGGGAGATATGAATGGTTGGGTCATGGTCAGCAATGAGGATCTTCAAAACGAAACTGGAAATATACANACTTCAAAACGAAACTAGAAATATACATATAGTAGCTCGATAATGTGTTCTTTAGCACCATTCTCCCACTATCCATTTCTCTTCTTCCTTTCTGCGCCTTTAAGGATTGATTTTTGATATGGTATGCTGTAGGT
>NW_019655420.1:0-432 GCF_002806865.2 Cucurbita pepo subsp. pepo
TTTTTTCTTTTTTCTTTTTTAATTTGAGTAGTTGATGTAATTTTAGTTATTAATAAATATTTGAAATAAATATAATCTTTTATAAAATAAACACGCACCCTTGTCAATCCAACCAACTTGAAATTTAAAATTTATTAAAATTTTAAATAATTAATTTAACGAAGGTAAATATCTTATTATTAAATAAATTAAGACAACTTATTTATATTTTCCTATTAAATAAATAATGAGATAACATATTAATTTTAAAAAATAATTATATTGGATTAGGCTAAAATTTGTATTTATTTAAAAAAATGAGATGGTTTTTAAATTATTATTGAAAAAAAATATATTTAATATAGTCGTTTCAGGAGTTATATTTTACATTTGTATAAATGAAATTAAATAGAATTATTTAAAAAAAAAAAAAAAAAAAAAAAAAAAAAAAAA
>NW_019655421.1:0-432 GCF_002806865.2 Cucurbita pepo subsp. pepo
AACACTGGCGCACCCCAGGGGGACACGCTAGGTTGAATGAATCTTTTATCTAGTAAGTCTTGCAATTGCGCCTTGAGTTCCTTCAACTCTGCTGGCGCCATGCGATAGGGTGCTTTGGAAATAGGCCCAGTTCCCGGCTCGAGTTCGATGACGAAGTCGACCGCTCGGGAAGGGGGTATTCCAGGTAAGTCATCCGGAAATACATCCGGAAACTNAATGAAATGAAATGAAACGAAACAAAATGAAAGATAGGTCCAATCATTTCATTGCATGTGATTGTTGCATTTAACCCCAATAGTGGTATTTCTTTAAATACTCAGGCCATGTGCTACAACATTTTTCAGGTTAAGGAAAGACATTCCTGTACGGCTGACAACGGCATCACAACTCCAGATCATGGCAAATGCATAGGATAGTGGTATTTATTTTCTT
>NW_019655422.1:0-432 GCF_002806865.2 Cucurbita pepo subsp. pepo
AAATTAACTATAAGAAATATATAAAATTGCATGTTCTCCAAAAGATTCAATCAACACCGGAGGGTTACTTCTACAACCACTCTAAAGGTGCTCAAGATCACAACGAGTTAGATAAAACAGCTCTAGAACTTTGAATCCAATAACTTGAGTTTGACTCATGATAGGATCTCCCTTCTTGTGGAATCTGCATAAAATAGGAAAANATATAGTGGTTAGCACTTTGGACTTTGAATCCAACGACTTGAGTTCTACTCCTGGTAGGACCTTTGACAACACAAGACATTTTAAAACAAAACGGTGTTACCACTTTCCCATGAGTGCATAGGTGGCGTTGTCATAATCGTGGCATCCTGCTAGCAAATCGTGGTGCAGGCTGCTCATGGTTCCTTATTTATAAGTTCTTAGGAATAGCCAAGCATGATATTGTGCACG
>NW_019655423.1:0-432 GCF_002806865.2 Cucurbita pepo subsp. pepo
GTCCGCTTCCGACCCTTACCAGCTCCTTATTACCTGAAAAATATGGAAAATAAGAAATGAGTACAAAGATTCAGTAAGTAGCCTACTTGTAGGCTCTTAATCGTGTTTTTGATATGCTAGGATACCACACGCTTTCTTTTCATGTTCTTGTTTTTGTTGTAAGTACTTAGGCCCTTTAGTACTTGTTCTTGAGTTGTGGGTTCTTATCATGATCTANCTGATCTATCCTGAGGACTTTGGTCCTTGAATCCATAAACCTTGGATTTAATCTAAAGGCCTTAGTACTATGGTTCTTAGTTCTTGGTCTTAAAACTTGGATCTTGATCCATGTTCTAGTCCTTGATCTGTGTCTTATTATTTATTTTCTACGTTCTTATTCTGTTCTTGGTTGGTTCAACAAGATACTTCCACTATGATTTACGGTATTAGTCA
>NW_019655424.1:0-432 GCF_002806865.2 Cucurbita pepo subsp. pepo
GTCGACCGTGACACGGTTTTTTTAGCACGTAATTCCAACGACCGAGATTAGGATTTTTCGAATTAGGGTCTCGATTTTAAGCACTCTTTTACTTTTTTATGCACTCCGTTTCTCCGAAAATCTATTCTAAATCATTCGGCCTAATGATTCCTTACTAAAGTTTCGAAAAACATCGACCTTGACTCAGTTTTTTTAGCACGTACTTCAAACGAACCAAATTAGGTTTTCCAAATTAGGGTCTCGATTTTTAGCTCTCTTTTACTTTTATACGCACTCCGTTTCTCCGAAATTATATTCTAAATCATTGGGCCTAATGATTCCCTACAAAAGTTTCAAAAAACGTCGACCGTGATTCGCTTTGTTAGCACGTACTTGAAACGTCCCAAATNTGGGCCTAATGATTCCCTACAAAAGTTTCAAAAAACGTCGACC
>NW_019655425.1:0-431 GCF_002806865.2 Cucurbita pepo subsp. pepo
CGTAGCTTGTATCGTATTTAAACATTATGAATATTAATGAGAATCCACACCTTAGATCCCAATTCTATTTTTGATTCTTAACATAAGTAACATAACTATGTTACAGCGGATTTGTTAGTCGTTAGGTATCAAGTTTTCGAATCTTCATTTGAATTATGAGCATAGGGCGGAGAATGTCAAAGTCATTAGGTGTCCCATCTGAATTCTAAATCTTAATCTATATTATAAGCATGGGACCAGAAATGTCAGGATTATTAAGTGTCGAACATAACTATTTAAATTTTTTTAATTTTTAAATCTGGGCTTAATTATTGAATGGAGTAGTATTTATGAAATTAATTTTTTTTAAATTAAATAGTTATATAACGAGAATTATGTTTTTAGAAGCGGTATAACGACATTATTTATTTATTATTATTATTATTATTATT
>NW_019655426.1:0-431 GCF_002806865.2 Cucurbita pepo subsp. pepo
CTTACAAATACAACATACATGGCTTTATATAGCCTCAAAAATGAAACTACTAAAGGTATTCCAAGAGTTGTAACATTCCTACTTTATGGCCATAATTAGCCATTATGTAAATGTAACCGAAATTAAATAACAAGTCTTAAAATACAATAACTCTAAATTACTCTATATTGTAACCCACCCAAAATTTACAACAATCAAACTTCATTCTTCTTCAATGTAGCATGAGTTGAAACATCTTTTGATAATTTTGACAACTTTTTCTTCACATCTTCATTGAAGTATATTGTATGATTGATGTCTCTTGGTTCATATCAAAAGGCGAAACAAACATTCTTGATCCTGACCTTAACTCCTTTCCCCTAATTGATTGATGAACGAGGTAAAGCATACTAAACAATTCATTCTTCTTCACTGTAAAGTGGCTGCTTCAT
>NW_019655427.1:0-431 GCF_002806865.2 Cucurbita pepo subsp. pepo
TGTTCCTCTGTTTCTTTCTCTAACTCCATGGATAACCAACGCAGCCCTGTTTTAACTTGGGCTTATTTCTTGCAAACCAAGGTCAGTTTCATACCCATCTTCTCAAATTCTCCCTTACTTTTTCTGGGTATTTCCCAGAATTTCGAAATTCGGTTCTGATTTTGATTTTGTGGTTCCTCTGTTTTTTGTTTGGCAGAACGTCGATGAACTCAGGCATTCTCTTCTCTGCACCACTCTGGAGCTTGAACAGACCAAAATTACAGTCCAAGAGGAGCTTAACAAGAAGGACGACCAGCTTTTACATCTCAAGAATCTTTTAAATCAAGCCATTAGAGAAAGAGACGAAGCCAATGAGAAATGCCAAACCCTTCTCCTCCAGAAACTGTTCTTCCATCATCAACACCCACCGCCGCCGCCGCCGAATCCACCGC
>NW_019655428.1:0-431 GCF_002806865.2 Cucurbita pepo subsp. pepo
AACCAAGGCGTCAATCAAAGATGAAAGGCATTCTACTCCCAAAATTTTCAAGGTAGAGGTCGTTGTTGAGGAAATCGTGTAAATGGTCGCGGTGGTCAAGGCTGTAGTCATGAAGGATACTATAAGAAGAAGGGACACTCGAACCAAGAAAATTGGCGTGGAAGAGGACGTAGTCGAGGAGGAGGCGACCGATCAATTTATTCCAACATCCAGTTCTACAAATGTCACAAATTTGGTCACTATACGAATGATTATAACTCCAAAAAATGTTACAATTGGGGTAGAGTGGGGCATTTTGCAAACGATTTTCGAGCCGTTGAAAAGGTGGAAGAAACAATCAACCTAGCCTTTGATGACTCAACAAACGAAGGTCTTCTCTTGATGGCTCAAAATGAAGATCTGAAAGCGAGAGAACACGACGGTGCGAAAGA
>NW_019655429.1:0-431 GCF_002806865.2 Cucurbita pepo subsp. pepo
AAAAAAGAAATTAAATTAAATTAAATTAACAAAAATTTTAAAATATATGATATGGAAGTAAGATCCGGATTAGGTTGTTGATCGAATATCTAAGAAAAAAACACGTGTTTCAGATTCGAATCACTCCACAAGTAAGATCGATCATGTCTAGTTTGAATGATTCTAAATATGCCATCTAAACTTAGCCCTAATGATAAAGAATCACTTTAAGGGAAAGTAAAATTCAGATTACGTGGATAAAATATTTCAAGGTAAGAACACTTGTTTGAGATTTGAATCACTCCACAAGCCAGATTGATCATGTCTAGCTTGAATGATTCTAAACATGCAATCTAAACTTAGTCCTCACGATAAAGAATCACTCCAAGGGAAAGTAAAGTTCATATTAAGTTGTTGATCAAATATTTCAAGGCAAGAACACTTGTTTGAGA
>NW_019655430.1:0-431 GCF_002806865.2 Cucurbita pepo subsp. pepo
TTTAGTCTAAAAAATCAACCGTCCATTTTATCTATCTAACCCATACATAATCAATGAACTTAATTCTAAAGCAATTGACTTTATTAAAAAGAAAAATAAAATAAAAGAAGGAAGAAACAATAAGTATCAACATTGTTGGATATGTCGGTTAGATATCAATTTTGGCCAAAAGCCAAACCACATCATCCTCTCATGGATGAACTAAAAAAGTTAGCTTTGTTTTGCATCACTCTTTATTCTACATATTTTGTTTAAAAAAAATCGATAATTTCTACCTAAACCACCTACGAATATTAAATAAATTAATATGAATCACGTGCATCAAATTTGTATCGTTGTGTATCAAATCTTCTAAATAACGACTCCTTATAGTTCACAATTGACCCACATGAACTCAATTGGGCATCCCATGTGTTGTATAGCCATAAGAG
>NW_019655431.1:0-431 GCF_002806865.2 Cucurbita pepo subsp. pepo
GTGGCTCGACATGGAAACGAGCTCAACGAGCTTGAAGACTCAGATGATAAGGAAGGCAAGGCAAGGCGAGGGAGGAGCAAAAGGCCTTCTAAATCAATATCAAAACGACTCAATGTTTAAAATGTTTGATTTCTTAGAAAAGTCTAATCAGTCTAACCCAACCCATACGAGTTAGATTCGGTTATGCACTTATTTAGATTTGGTTGGGTGTTGATTCGTTGTTTATCTAAAATTGAGTTGGTCCAAACTAACTTTGTAGTTAATTTTAAAATATATATTTTTATATTTTTGGATATATATAAACAAAGAACAAATATTTTAAAGTGAGTTTATTATTTAATAAAAATTTAATTGGACTAAAAAAGATTTATGAGTATTTTTTTGAAATTAAAAAAAAAAAAAAAGATAATTAAAAAATGTATTTTAAATAA
>NW_019655432.1:0-431 GCF_002806865.2 Cucurbita pepo subsp. pepo
ACTGTGTCTATACTAGAAGCCCTGGTAGAACCAGAATACGATGACCCAAAAATCAGCGGGTCGTCAAGAAAGCCTATCCATCGAGATTCTTCTATAGCCCGGAAGATCTTCATAAGACCAGATGGTTTTATGAATTCATTTTAGTCGACAATAAATCCATCGAAATTACTTATCTTCCGAGTTGCGATGATCCTTCAAAAATCGCGTACTCAAAGTTAAAAAATTTCAAAGTCATGAATCCGACGTACTGGAATCAAGATCCGTACATGGAAAAGACTTTTTCAAAACCGTTTGTTCCTTACTCCTACTCATACAGAGACTATCAGATGGCATGGTTCAATGTCATTTGGTATCAAAAGTATGAGCACTCATGGTTTATCCAATTTTGCTAGAATTCTCATAAAATTCATTATCCATTTTGGTTCATTAAA
>NW_019655433.1:0-431 GCF_002806865.2 Cucurbita pepo subsp. pepo
CTTATTTTCATCTGCCGTTTCTATATCATAGAGTCTGTAAGTTTTTGACTCTTCACTAACTCCCAGCAAAACATAAATCAAACTCTTATCATCTAGCTTAGTTCTTTGAGCTGCCTCCTCTTCTTGTCTCTGAATCAACTCGAGCTCACAATATTGTTTTTCTTCCTTCCACTGCAGCTCCAGAACTAATCGTCGCTGTGCTTTTTCTACCCTTCTTCTATTCTCTTCCAGCATTTTATCTAGCTCTTCTCTCTCTTTTCGTGCTTGTTCTTCTTTTTGTCTTGTAGCAGTAAGAGCGACTTCTTTCTCTTTCTCAAGCTGCACATCAACATCATCAAACAACTTCGTGCGACCTTCCTATATTCGCCTCTGTATTTCTAATTTAGTCTATTCAGAGTTTAGCCTTTCTTCAACATTCTTCTGAATTAGTT
>NW_019655434.1:0-431 GCF_002806865.2 Cucurbita pepo subsp. pepo
TTTTTTATTTTTTAAAATTAAATCTATAAATTACATTTCATCAGTTCACAACTTCTCCCTACTATCAGTTATATACTGTGCCCCGTTGTTGTTACTTGCATATATAACGTCTCTTTCAAAATCTCTTTCTGCCCTCATTTTCTAAAACCTTCTTAAACCGAGGCCAGAGACTCGAGCATACATTGCTTGGTCGTAGGCGATTAAGAACAAATTGGCTTAGCTCACTTGTCCGTTGGAAAGTGAGTGTCGTACAATCGTAAGTTCGCTGTTATCAAGAGTGTGATTGTGACAAGCTAGTAAATATTATCTTTTTTGGACTTTACATTTTGGGCTTTTTCTCACCGTTTTAAGATATGTCAGCTAAAATAATAAAATAAATAAATAACATTCTTTAGATTTTATTTTTCAAAGCTGTGTTTGTGGACCCCATT
>NW_019655435.1:0-431 GCF_002806865.2 Cucurbita pepo subsp. pepo
ATTATTGACAAAAAATAATAAGAACAAATTTGTATGTTCCTTCTCAAAAAAGAAAATAATAATAATTATTAACTAAATCAAATATGTCAAAACATTAGGGGCTGCCTGCCACATGATTTTTCTTTTTTTTTTTTTTCTTTTAGCTCCCGATCTGATGTAACAGATCATAAATAAATAATAATTGTATATTATTTGGCTGTATATACTTTAAAATACTCTATTTAATTTTTGAACATTCAAATTTTTTTATTCGAATTAAATTAATAATAATTTCTAACTAATAAAAATTGACTTTTGTTTCACAATCAACGTAATAGCCACGTCAGTTGCATTATTCAAATTCATTTACTAATCCTCGACTCGGCTCTCGTCATTGAGTTGGGCCGAAACTGGCCCAAATAAGAAGATTACGTTATTTGGGCTTCAGTATT
>NW_019655436.1:0-431 GCF_002806865.2 Cucurbita pepo subsp. pepo
AATTAGAGTCCAAAATTTTTCGTCTAGAGATTGATTCATTTTATGAGTCTTATACAATGAGCTATAGGGTAAGTTAAGGAACACAATTGAAGAAGAAATCAAGAGGAGATGAGCTCTCAATCATTTAAACTGGAAGCATCTTGAAATTAATTTTCTTGGTAAGTTAATTATCAAGCTGGAGACTTGGTAAGTTACATGCCTAGTAGTAACGGAGTCTAACGACGATCATTCAGACAAACATCCACCAACCAAGAGGGGTGAAAATGATGACGATAGTACAATTGAGAAAGAATCTTAGCCATGATAAATCTATGCTTGATGCCATTGTTGTATTTGAAAAGGGGAGCTTGAGTGAACCAAAACAAGAAGGTCAGATAATGGGTTTATTCACACCCGGAGAGATAAATCACGAGATTAGTTTTAAATTTGGA
>NW_019655437.1:0-431 GCF_002806865.2 Cucurbita pepo subsp. pepo
TTTTTTAATTAATAGTTTAGCATTTTGGATGAGGGTGACGATATCTGGAAGTCTATATTTTATTACCGCCAGCCGGGCGTGCGGGAATATCGAGTTTTCATCTCTATTTAGTTTTTCCACATATCTCCGAACCCTAAGTTCCCGCGGCAAATCGTTCTCGACAGCAGCTGTTGCAGGAGCACGTAGAGGAGAGGGAAATGGCTGGGATTGGACCGATTTCGCAGGATTGGGAACCGGTTGTCATCAGGAAGAAGGCACCCAATGCCGCCGCCAAAAAGGACGAGAAAGCCGTAAACGCCGCCCGTCGGGCCGGTGCTGAGATCGAAACCTCAAGGAAATGTTTGTTCCTATTTCCATCTCTCTCTTCTGTTGTCTTTCTCATATTAATACGCTATCAAGAACGTTAATCCTGCAACAGTTTTTTTTTTTTT
>NW_019655438.1:0-431 GCF_002806865.2 Cucurbita pepo subsp. pepo
TTTTGGCTAGCTGTGTATCCAACTGATGTTATCAAGAGCGTAATTCAGGTGGATGATTACAAAAACCCAAGGTTTTCTGGTTCCATTGATGCTTTCAGGAAAATCATGGCCTCAGAAGGAGTTAAAGGGCTATACAAGGGTTTTGGACCTGCCATTGTCCGCAGTGTCCCAGCCAATGCAGCTTGCTTCTTGGTATACGAAATCACCAGGTCTAGTTTAGGTTAAGGAATTGAATTCATATTGGTTCATAGCTTATGGCTTAAAAGAAAAGCCATTGTGGCCATTCATTGTAGTCTCTCCGAGCATACTGCAAGAAATAAAACTGAACTCATCAACTTTGCATTTGATTGTTGGTATTTTTAGAAAAACAAGAGGGATTATGTTTCTGATACTATTTTCCATTACGATATACACGATCCCGGAAATATAAT
>NW_019655439.1:0-431 GCF_002806865.2 Cucurbita pepo subsp. pepo
TGTTCGAAAGCCTGGCGTATGGAAGAAATACAATACCAAATTTAACCAAATTACAAGACCGAAGTGTGCCAATGATTTTCGTGGGATATGAAGCAGGTTCAAAAGCTTATCGTTTGTATGATCCTAAAGCGAAAAGACTTCATATCAGCCGAGACGTCAAGTTTCTAGAAGAAGAAGAATATAAATGGGATGTGCAACAATTGGAAGAAAATAAGAAGGAAGGTGGTAAATTCGCTGTTCATTATGATCCACTGGTCTATGTGAAGGACGAGGACATTTTAGAAGAGCGGGGACAATCATCAGGGACTCTATTGGGAGACGATTCATCACCAGCAAATGATTTATCACCAGGAGACGATTCATACGTCTCATCTAGTCTAAGAAAATTTCAATCGTTAAGAGAAATTTACTCTGATTCTATTGAGTTGAAT
>NW_019655440.1:0-431 GCF_002806865.2 Cucurbita pepo subsp. pepo
AGGGACGGTTACGCGATATGCCGTTTCATACCCGCCTTTTCTTTAACCCTGCTATCAACCTAATCTAAAGAACTCTTATTAAATAATGTACACAGTGAGATCCGACCACAATATATTTAGGTTGAGTCAGTTTGATTTGTTCGAGTCATTTATTCAAAATTTTGTTTTTAATAAAAATAATATATATAACAATTTTAAAAAAATTTGACGATAAATTTGGATTGATTTTATTTCACAAAAATTAATTTTAGAAAAACTATTAAACTCACTTAATTCATAAATTTTTATTCGTTTAAACTCAATTCAACCCAAACGGTATAAATTAGATTGAATTGTGTTAGGAATCACGGATCTACGCAATGGTATGATATTGTTCACTTTGAGCATAAACTCTCGTAGCTTTGTTTTAGACTTCCCGGGAAGGCTTCATC
>NW_019655441.1:0-431 GCF_002806865.2 Cucurbita pepo subsp. pepo
AAAATGCATGGAAATTTTGAATGATAGCTAGTCCAACTGATCTTTTTAATCATTTTTTAAAAAATATTATCAACTTCTAATAGATACCAGTCCAAATAGACTACATCTTACCGAGAATTTAATAGGATTATCAATGAATTTAATAAGATTATCAATTTATTATGATACTTCTTCTTTGTTCTTTGATGTTTAGAGATCTATTAGATATAAGTTTAATTTTTTTAAAAAAAAAAAAAATTAAAGAGACCTTAGCTTTAGAAACACTACAAAGGCATTCCAGACCGACTACAAGATTAGGACTATAATACAAGTCATGAGCGACAGCGAAGCCAATCAACTTTTTAATAGATAGAAAAGTAGAGACCATAGATAGAAAAGTAGAGACAGTGGTGGTTGTTATTAGATGGATATGATAGGTTAAACGAATAAGA
>NW_019655442.1:0-431 GCF_002806865.2 Cucurbita pepo subsp. pepo
ATATTGCTTTAGCCATTGGCCCACACTCCCTCTCTCTCTTTCATCAACCCCCTCACAAAATTATGCCATTTTTAGACATAAAACTCATACCCACATTTCAAATTTTATGGAGCCTCACCTCCCATCATCATAGTCGTCATCATAGTCATGCTTGCACGTGTATGTATTTTCCAATCTCGAAAATGAGTTCACTTACATATAAGAGTTAGAACATCTTAAACGAGTGACAATGATTGCTATAGAGACTTGTAATATTTTTGTTTTGAAAAATATCCATAACAATACATGTGGTAACAATCGAGTCGTGTTCTAAGAGTAGGGTCGTTACATGATTTATTTATATACAGAAACGAGTGAATCTCACTAGTAATGATTGTGCGAATCTCACTCGTGATGATGCTATCAAGTCATTAAAAATAAGATCATTTTGT
>NW_019655443.1:0-431 GCF_002806865.2 Cucurbita pepo subsp. pepo
GAATGTTTTAGCATATTCTTAATGGTAACTATTTTTTTAATACCCATCTTATCTTATTATCATTTATAGGTTCAAAATGTCACATTCGGCCATTGAATTGAGATCTCTAGAAGTTTGTACATCTCTTGTTGTGATAAAAAGGGCATAACTTTATGATAGTTACGTGTTTCTTTTTGTGGAAATATTTTAAAGTGCTCAATTATTTTCTTTTAACTACTAATCATTAATAAAAATATGCGTATATGAAGATCGGAGAAACTCTCAATTCAGAGTAGGAACACATCGTCATGTTGTCCATCCTTTTCGAGAGTAAATGGATAACGCTCGAACACATACATAATTACAACTTAAAAAAAAAAAAAAAAAACAAAAAAACAAGAAAAACGTGGGACCCAAAAAACAATAACATTCATTTTTTAAAAAAAAAAAAA
>NW_019655444.1:0-431 GCF_002806865.2 Cucurbita pepo subsp. pepo
TTAATTCTGGAGGTTGAGGTCTTCTTGTTTGAGGTCTTCAAATTGCATATCATTGATTTTCAATTCTTTGGTTGCAAATTGAATACAAATGCATAAACCGAGATAAGATCACGAACAAGTACGATCTCCGCAGTCAGCAGAGGTGTTGCATGCAATGTGTTTTAGAAGGCTTCTCTTTGATACCAGTGGCGGCATCCCTTCAACTTCAACTGCAATAATATTTAAACACTCAGACATTATGTTTGAAACTTTTGAACACTTAGCATGGGATTTTTCTTAGAAGGCTTCTCTGTTGAAATATTAACCTTCAAAAAGATTCAAAACAAACAAAGAACGAAGAACTAGAAATTTTACCAGAGTAAGATACAACCAACAGTATCATCACAATATTGAAAATCAACTTCACACTACAAATCTCTGCCATGTTATTA
>NW_019655445.1:0-431 GCF_002806865.2 Cucurbita pepo subsp. pepo
TAAGATGTTGCCTTTTCTTTATATATTCCATATCTATCTTTTATTTTAGCCTTTTTCTTTGCCTTTTCTGTGATCATAATTTTAGTTTCAATTCATAAATGGTATCATAAATGATCAAGTTACTTAATTTAGTCTTAGTTTACAACCCGCCAGCTTCCTGCAACATTGTTGTTAGGAACACGAGTTTTTATAATGGTATGATATTGTCCAATTTGAGCATAAATTCTTGTATCAATTAAGATAGTATTCATTGATTATAAACTCTTTTCCTTCGCCTCTCAACTCAACTATTTTTAAAATTTTTTTTTTATAAAACATAATAAAATTAATTAATCGAGAGATAAATCTAAATTTTGGATTTTAATTTGAGATTTTATAAAAAAAACAATAAATTTAAAAAAAAATAAAAAAATAAAAAAATAAAAAGAAAC
>NW_019655446.1:0-431 GCF_002806865.2 Cucurbita pepo subsp. pepo
ATGAAATTTTACAAGTTTTACCCTGTACAAACATCCGATACTCCCGACATATCCAATGTCAAGGTAGGATTAACTCAGCTTTTAAGCGTCTTGGTCAATGATGAGTGAAGTGTTTGAACTTGAACTGAATTTCTGATAAACCTCGATCTTAATAATCAATAATGGCTATGGACTACAAACTATTTGAGAGCTTCCCATCTCTCCCAATATCAAATTGAAGGAAGGTGACCAAAAGCCTACTCCTTATTAGATAACATTCTATAGCTATAAAGTTGGTACCTCTTAGTAACCTAAGTGCTTCCCCTCCTTACTTATTTAGACTCAAGGCTATATAACCAGCATGGATTGACCTCTTGACCTAATGGTTAGTGTAGTTCATTGTCAATAATAAAATGGCTTAAAGGAAAAGATTCAAATCATTGATGGCTAAC
>NW_019655447.1:0-431 GCF_002806865.2 Cucurbita pepo subsp. pepo
AGCTTTTCAGGGGGTGACTCAGGAGATTGGGTCTTAGCCTCCAGTTTTGTCCAAGCCCAACTTCTCATATCCAAAACCTACATGTAAGTGCAGGAGTTAAAATAATAATAATAAAAAAAATGAGACCTATATAAATAAATTAATAAATACGGCAAAATAAAGGGTTTAGGTGCACAACAGAAAAGAATGTCAATGTTTATATCATCGCTTAGATTGCCCAGGACTTTCTGTTTTCTGTTCTTCAGACAAGAAAATAATNGCATAGATTCCACCACCCAGTGAAGATAAGGCTATCTTAGAATAAAAACATCTGGAAAGAATAATAATAATAATAATTTTTAATGATTTTTTTTACGGTGCCAATAAGATTTCATTCTGAAACAAAAATCTTTTATTTATTCATTATTTCATCTATTCTGTAATTGAAATAG
>NW_019655448.1:0-431 GCF_002806865.2 Cucurbita pepo subsp. pepo
TCTCAGAACTCCTCTTCCTTTATAGTTATGCTTATAAGAAATTAATTTAGGATCAAATCTTCTTTCCTATCTTACCGNTCAAATCTTCTCCCCTATCTTAGTAATAATCAGATCCCATGTTCAATTAATTAGATTTTTTTTAGCATCGGAAGTTATAGGAATTAAGGTTAAAATCAATATAATTTTAGCTGACAGATCATCTCTAAGATAGTAGCCAAATTAAAATTGACTAATAATATCGGTCTACAGAATGAAAATAAATATAGAATTAGAGTAATATCTTATTTACAAATGTTTACAAAACTGAGAATCTATTTACAGAAGGGGAATGAGAATCTATTTCCAGAATGGGAATGAAAATAATTACGGAGGAGGGAAGATTGAGGGAAAATTTGTTAAACAGAATTTAAAACTATAACAGGAGATATGAG
>NW_019655449.1:0-431 GCF_002806865.2 Cucurbita pepo subsp. pepo
ATCAACTTCTAATGTTTTCACTTGTTTTGCGAGCCAATATCAAGAATCGCATTGAAAATTGACGATTCTTAATTATCAAGACGTACCCTTACTGACTTATTGCAAATCAGAAAATGATGACTTAGGTAAATAAGGGTGTTCGCACCATGACAAGTTATTCAACCAGACCATATTATTCAACCAGACCATATTATTTTATGAAGATTGTTCAAACTCGAATTTTAGGAATCTTCATCACTCGATTCTTGTCTTGAAACATTGCCCATAACTTCGTATTTATAGATCAAGCTTGCATCGCCATTGATTGTTCTAGAATTGTGGTGAATTTTCTCATTTTTTTTATTTTAAACATTTCTAAAATTTCAGTCATAAATATCTAAAACGATGNATGATCTACAGAACCTTGAGCCTTGTTAAACATATCCAAATAG
>NW_019655450.1:0-431 GCF_002806865.2 Cucurbita pepo subsp. pepo
CAGTTCCATTATTTGACTGTAAATTTTTTAACCTGAGCAACCCTTATTAAATAATGGAATCAACCCACACTAATGAATATTTGTGTTAGTTGGGTAAGACCAGATCATTTGTTTAAATTTTATTTTTAATAAAAATAAAATGTTAATTTATTAAAAAAATCTATTTATTTATTTTAAAACATTGAATTACATTTTTTTTAATTCAATCTCAATATATATTTTGAAAAATCACCCTCTAAATACTTCAAAAAATTATTTTAAGAGATTATAGAATAATTAATAATATAATTAATAAAAATATTAATTATTTTAAGAGGTTATAGANGGGTGAATTCATTACTTACTCAGTATTGTTTAACTCATTTATGCTACTCTCTTGTGGAGTTTCCATAAGACCCGTAACGAGTTTCAAATGTATATTTTTCAATTAA
>NW_019655451.1:0-431 GCF_002806865.2 Cucurbita pepo subsp. pepo
TTTATGTTAGCAAGATATAGACTTAAGAAAAGTTATATATTTGTTTTAGAATAATGCCACATAAGGACACTGAAGAGGACGACGAGGAAGGAGACGACCCTATATTAGAGGTAGAGGAAGAGGTGGAGGTGAAGATAGCCCACCTCGTCAAGGTCTAGTGACTAGGACGGACGCACCTTAAGCTGTGCTACCTCTGGCCGTGCNAGCCGTGCACCTCTAGTAGCACTGATAGCTGAAATAAATCCCACTACAAGCCTGATGTGAGAATCGTTTTAGGCAATTTGATGATGCCCACTCAATAAGCCAATAGGGTGTGGAAAGGGGAATGAAGCCAACAAACCAATAGGCCATCCTAACTTCTTATTGTTATAANTAATGAAGCCAACAAATCAATAGGCCATCCTAACTTCTTATTGTTATAAGTAAGAATT
>NW_019655452.1:0-430 GCF_002806865.2 Cucurbita pepo subsp. pepo
GGTTGAGTATGACCCCTCATGATAAACAATAATGTTTGATCAGAAAAATCATTGTTCTTCAACCTTCAACTTATGGAAGAATCGACTCGAATTAGGAGTTCTTATTTTGGCCATGTTTTCTGTAAATTGTGCGTTGAAAGTGAGCGCTTGCTGGATAAAGGATCAAACCATAGCCCCAATTTTAAGAATCATCGAGATACTTCGAGTGAATTTGGAGTTTGAAAGTCGTGTATAAAAACCCATAAACGTCAAAAATATTCCAACGAAGATTCCTGAAAATAATATGGTTCTTGGAACTCCGTCAAGATAATTGCTCAACAAGTGTCCTTCCACAAGTTGTTAAGAATGAGAAACATAAGTGGGATAAAAAAACTGTCATCTTCACTAATATTCACAACATTTAAATAGGATATAAGCTATCCACTAACTC
>NW_019655453.1:0-430 GCF_002806865.2 Cucurbita pepo subsp. pepo
TAAATAAAATATCCGGAATGTATTTTTTAATTAATGATTTAAGAGAAAAAAAATATCGAAATATCATTATTGATGAAAATGACAAACACTCAATATCGAAATAAACATAATGATATTCGATATTCAAAATTGTTGTGCTATCTAATATTTCTTCACTTTTATTCACGTTTTTTTTTATATATCAAGAAAAAGACATTTACCTTTTATTCCAACGTCAGCTTCTTGCATATAAAAATATGTGCGTGAGTATGTTAAAATTTTGTTATTTTTAGTGCAATAACAACGAAAAAGAAATTCAAATTTCCTAACTCATATGAAAAGGTTGCTAAAATAAATAAACCGATTAGTGGTTGAGTGTATGAGTTTAGGCCACAATTTTATAAACTGATTATTAAAGTTTCTACCAAAAGAATTTAAAATATATTTATGG
>NW_019655454.1:0-430 GCF_002806865.2 Cucurbita pepo subsp. pepo
GGCCCATTTTTACGCGCCTAAATTTACGAAACTGACACTGACTTTTTTGTCGAAGTATTTGGTATTTTCTCGTATCAGAATTAATTTATTTTATATTATATATATATATAAACAAAAATAACAGACATATTCCCTAATATACGGATTCCCCTGTAATGAATCCGTTCCTATAATTAAATTTATTATTTTCTTTAATTCACATTATTATGATTATTATTATTTTATTTAAAATACTAATTTTCCCGTTCTTATAAGCAATATTTTGCTACTTTCTTCCATTAATGTGAGATCTTATATTAATATTTAAAATTTTAATTAAGATAAAAAAATATATTACGAGAATAAAGCGGGACGAAAAAGCTTACATAAAAATGAATCATATAAAGAGAAAAAAATGTTGTGAACAAAAAATGAGTCAAAGTTGTATTCT
>NW_019655455.1:0-430 GCF_002806865.2 Cucurbita pepo subsp. pepo
TCTCACGATTTTAAAAGCATCTGTTAGGGATCAGAATGATACTAATTAACAAATCAGAGTGGCGCAGCGGAAGTGTGGTGGGCCCATAACCCACAAGTCCCAGGATCAAAATCTAGCTCTAATACCAATAATAAATAACATTCCCATCAACTACAAGCAAGGTTGGTATAATTTTTGGTTTCACAGGAATACTCATACTCAAACATGGCTTTGGTCTCTCAACCTCACGATTGTAAATGCAAATATTAGGGATCATTGATATTAATTAACTCTTTTAAATTAGGAACTTCACCAAACTCTTTTAAATACTCTATGGGTGTTGTCCAACTCATGGTTTTAAAATGCGTCTACTATGTTGAGAGTTTCGCCCTACTTAATATTTGTCGTCTTCAACCTCACGATTGTAAATGCAAATATTAGGGATCATTGA
>NW_019655456.1:0-430 GCF_002806865.2 Cucurbita pepo subsp. pepo
TGATATTTCTATAATTACAAAACTACAAATCCTATTTTTCCTAAAATATTAAAAAGAAATCAAAGTAGGAAATGTAGTGGGTTTCAATTTTTTTTCTTACAAAATGATGGTCATTTGCCATTCATTTAACTTGAGCTTGAGAAAAATAAGTAAATATACACAAAATTATCACAAAATGTAAGACACTCATATACCGATGATGACTTCGAAGTCCATGGAACGAGGGTTAGAATAGTTGCATTAATGTTTGTTGGTAGCTCTTAGATTAGTTGTCCATGTCACCTTTTTCTGAAATATTTTAAATAGATGATTTCTGTCCTCATTAGTGTCATGCATATAATGGCACCTTATTTTTAATAGGTAAACAAGGATATTAGAATTGTAGGCTTTTAGTTTATTTATAAGTCATATGTCATTCACATTTGTTACA
>NW_019655457.1:0-430 GCF_002806865.2 Cucurbita pepo subsp. pepo
CTCTTCTCTGTTATATTTTAATTCTATTTACAGTACTTTACGTTTTCAAGCGGTTCTAATTTTCTTTTCTTTCCTAAAATTTCCTCTTTTGTTTTTTTTTTTTTTTATTTATATTTTAATATATATATTAAACCATTTCTTTATTTTTTTTAATTTTAATATATATATATATATATATATTAAACCTAACAGCGCGTTACATAAATTTTAGGTGGATTACAATTTAGAGTAATTTAGAGTTATTATATTTCATTAATGTATCTTAAGACTTTTTATTTACTTTAGGTTACAATTACATAATGGTTAATTATGGTCATTAAGTATGAATGTTATAACGTTTGGAATGCCTTTAATAGTTTCATTTTTAGGCTATATAAAGTCATGTATGCTGTATTTGTAAGAGACTTGGAAAATATAGTAAAAGAAGCAT
>NW_019655458.1:0-430 GCF_002806865.2 Cucurbita pepo subsp. pepo
GTTTCTCAGCAAGAGTCTTCTGGCCCATGCAACCTCCTCTAGAGTTTCAGCGAGAGTCTTCTGGCCCATGCAACCTCCTCTGAAGTTTCAGCGACGCTTCCAGCCGACGCAACCCCCTCTAGAGCTTCAGCAACGCTTCCGGACGATGCAACCCCCTCTAGAGCTTCAGCGACCCTTCCGGCCGACACAACCCCCTCTGGAGCTTCAGCGACGCTTCCGACCGACGCAACCCCCTCTGGAGCTTCAACGACGCTTCCAGCCGACGCAACCCCCTCTGGAGCTTCAGCGACGCTTCCGGTCGACACAACCCCCCTGGAGTTTCAGCGACGCTTCTGGCCGACGCAACCCCCCCTGAAGTTTCAGCGATGCTTCTGGCCGACGCAACCCCCCTGGAGTTTCAGCGACGCTTCCGGACGACGCAACCCCCTCT
>NW_019655459.1:0-430 GCF_002806865.2 Cucurbita pepo subsp. pepo
GTATCGGCATAGTTTTAACAAAATCATAAGCTTTTTCGAGATGACCTGCCCTACCGAACAAATCGACCATGCAGCCATAATGCTTCAAGCTAGGCCTTATACCATACAACTCTCCCATCAATTGGAAGCACCACTGACCCTCATCAACCAAACCAGAATGACTACAAGCAGATAATAGAGATACAAAAGTGATGTGGTCAGGCTTCACTCCTTCAGTTTGCATTTCCCTAAATAACTCGACAGCTTTTAAACCGTATCCATGGAGTCCATGACACGATATGATGGCGTTCCACGAAACCGAACTTTTGTGAGGTATTTCATAAAATAAAGACAATGCATCAGCTAATCTTCCACATTTTCCATACATATCAATAAGACAAGTACCCACAAAGATATCAAAGTAAAGAAAGTTCTTGATCAGCAGACCATG
>NW_019655460.1:0-430 GCF_002806865.2 Cucurbita pepo subsp. pepo
TATAATGTTATAAAATCCAGGAGTAAAAAGAATGATAAAATATTATGCATATTTGAAGGCTTTCATTGTTATTTTGAGCAATAGGCCGAGCTCTTTAATTGTAACAACTTACAAAAAATAATAATTATAACAATAATAAAGAAATAAATAAATAATTAACCCATCCCTCCCTTCACCGATATCTTAGGACTCCTTCCTCAAATATCACTCTTCAATCCTTACTCTAACTACCAGTCATGCTAGAGAAAGAATAAAAAAATAGCCCCTACTCCAACTATCAGATATGCTAGAGAGAATAAAATGGCTCTGATACCATGTTAGATGAACACGACTCTCCATAATGGTATGATATTGTCCACTCTGAGCATAAGCTTAGCTTCGAGTTTTCTCAAAAGGCCTCATACGAATGGAGATAGTATTCTTTGATTAT
>NW_019655461.1:0-430 GCF_002806865.2 Cucurbita pepo subsp. pepo
GACGCAAAGTCCATCACACTAATACAGAAAAATCAAAAGATAATAAAATATCGTAAAAAATCCTTTTATTTCTTTCCTTAGAAAGAAACCAAAATAGGGCTCTAGCAAAACAACTCCAAAGCATGTTTGCCTTTAAAATCTTGTGTATTCTGATAGTCAAGAAACTCCTACCGTTGTGAATTGGCCAATGGTCCATTCAACTCAGGCCGGGTCCTTCTCTTATGTTGTAGAAGTGCATTTTCCGGTCAAAAAATAACCATGGATTTCAGCTAGTCTATTAAGAGATTCTTGTCTTGATATGCCACTACTTGCACCACAAAGCATTGATCTGCCACTACTTAACCTTTCCATGTTCTTTCATCTCCCATATCGTCATTATTAGTGAGAACGAAATTTATGTGTCTCCAATGTTTCCTTGCATGTTGGAAAG
>NW_019655462.1:0-430 GCF_002806865.2 Cucurbita pepo subsp. pepo
AAGAACACATTGAACAGATCTCCAATCAAAACATAATCAAAGAGAATTTACAGCTAAAGAATACATTGAACAGGGCCAAAATTAGCCATTCAATACACAGGTAACAGACGCAAACCTAAAATCAAACGCAAAATTGAAGAGAATTTACACAACATATACTGAACGAGAATATCAGCTAAATAATACAACGAGCAGCGCCTAAATCAATCACCGAATATAAAAATCCCAAACTCAAACCCAAAAGCGAAGAAAATTTACAGCAGGAGAATCAAAATACTAGAAGAAATTTTGGAAAACTCATTCCAAGAATCAAATGCACAAGAAGAAGAGCGCAAAATCTATTAAGAACGGAAGAGAGAATACCACTTTGCCCTAGCTTGAGAGAAGGAGAAAGTTGAAGAGAGCCGTAGGAAAAGAAGCGAAATAGAAG
>NW_019655463.1:0-430 GCF_002806865.2 Cucurbita pepo subsp. pepo
ATTGGAAGGGTTAGGGAAAGCAAAAGGAGACCCAAGTCGTCTCTCCCTCCACTTCTTTACAACTTCTCAACTCTTTGTCCCAATCTCATAGCGCACACGCTTTGGGGTCGAAGGATGTTTCCTCGTATCTTCCTTGAAAATGGAACAAAATTTAACCTTAAATTTCACTTCCATAACTTCATTTAAATGTCTCATTTCCAATCAACTTCTCACCACCAAACTTGTTTGTTTGTTTGACACTTCCATAATTCTAATTCTCTGATTATGGAAAAGAGGGGCTTTCCATTTCATGTTCGGGATCATCAACACTATCCCAAAAGGTCTTAGCCACTCTTTTCCTTTTCTGAGGTTTTGAGGATCTTCATTTGGGCTTCAAGTTTTCAACTTTTTTACTTTTTTCTTCTGGGTTTTGAGAATCATGATCTGGGTT
>NW_019655464.1:0-430 GCF_002806865.2 Cucurbita pepo subsp. pepo
TACAATGTTTCTATGACATTCTATTCTAAGACATCAAGCCTCATCATAAATTCCATAAATTTTTAAAAGTTTCAATTTTACTCAAGTTTTTAGCACGTGCTTCAAACGTCCCAGATTAGGGTTTCAAAATTAGTTTTTCGATTTTAAGCACTCTTTTACTGTTTTATACCCTATGCTTCTTCGACATTCTATTCTAAATGGTCAGGCCTAATCATTCCCCACAAAAATTTTGAAAAACATCTATAGTTACTCGGTTTTTTTTTCACGTGCTTCAAACGTCCCAAGTTCGGGTTTGGATTTTAAGCAATCGTAGTGGATTCTAGATTATATCAGGCGGGTAGGCTGGACTAGGGTTCTAAGAATATTTAATTGATTTATACACTCAGTTTCTTCGAAATTCTATTCTAAATAATCAAGTCCAATCATTCCC
>NW_019655465.1:0-430 GCF_002806865.2 Cucurbita pepo subsp. pepo
AGGTTCCGGCTCAGTAGCTCAGGGTTTCGGTTTCGTCTTTCGTTTCTTCTTTCCTTCCATTGTCTTCTTCTTCTTTTTTTACAGTGAATGAATAAATAGGGTCATATCGGAAAAGCTGAATGAGTAAGTAGCTCGACGAGACTGTGAAGGACAGGTGATTGAGCGAAGCTGCTTTACTGTTCAATCCGGTCAGGGAATATCGGTTCAATCGCTTGCTTCTTTTCTTATGGTGAAATTAGGGAAAATAGCCCCAAAAATTAGGGAAGGATAACAGCTAGCTGCTTTACCGACAGGTTCAGGAGTACTTAAGTTTGATTCTCCCTATTCTTGAACTGTAAAGGAGAATTCATCCTTCTTACGGGCAGGAGAGTCAAAGAGTGAAATCTGTTGAATTCATCTTGCTTGAGTTTCGTGTTTATAGTGAATGAAT
>NW_019655466.1:0-430 GCF_002806865.2 Cucurbita pepo subsp. pepo
GCGACCCAGCTGGAATGGGTCATCCTACTAAGAAAAGGGATTTATATGATGCTGACCATGGGAAGAAAGTCTTGAGCATGGCACCTGGACTAGAGCGGCTGAACATCCTTCCCTTCAGAGTAAGTCTATATAGAATGCTCTGGACCAAACTTGGTAGATTATCACTTAAGTCGAAGAGCCGCTCATCTATTTTATTGCACTTTCAGGTTGCTGCTTATGATAAAACTCAGGGCAAAATGGCTTTCTTCGACCCCTCTAGAGCTCAGGATTTCCTATTCATATCCGGCACCAAGGTAATTGCCTGCTTTCATCATAATTCTAATCATTGTCTTCTACCTTTATTTATAGTATATAGTGGAGTGTGGAGTGAGAGATTCAAATCTCTAACCTTTTAACCTTTTAATCCAGAGTGTATGCTAAACTAATTGAG
>NW_019655467.1:0-430 GCF_002806865.2 Cucurbita pepo subsp. pepo
TCTGATTCACGAAAGAATTGGGAAAGCCAAAAGATTCGATTTTGACTTCGTAGAGCTGGTGCCTGCGCGTTAGGCCGTCCCCCACTCCCTCTCCTGTCCCGGGGCGCTAAGGGGCTTATGTTTTTGGAACAGACGGCAGTGTTTTGCTGACGCCTCGAATCAAGCTTTTGTTGCGACATGCTATGTTTTCTCCCCCATTCCTAGTAGGTTGATGGGTCGCATGCACGGCACACATGTTTTTGCCTTGTGTGTCCATAACTCAAAATAGGTGACCTAATGGCCGCCGCCCGACTAAAGATACCAATAGTCACCAGATTCATATGGGCTACTAAGGAGTAAGCANATATATATTATAGCAATCACGCTTAGAGTATAAATGAAAGGAGTGACACAAAGTGTGGCTTCGGGAAACATGGGTATAGAAAATCTT
>NW_019655468.1:0-430 GCF_002806865.2 Cucurbita pepo subsp. pepo
CAGAAACAGAGAGAAATAGGTCCAAAAAGGCAGGAAAAAAACAAATCCGGGTGTGGAAGTTTAAAGGGAAAATATAAAAAGGGAGAGTGGAGTTTCTTGAGAGCTTNTTAGCTGTGGAGGTGGCTGGAAGCAAAGAGAGCGGCTACGCTGGGAGGAGACGGGGTGGAGTGGGGATAATGTAAGAAAGGTAATGGCATTTTCGTCAAAGGAAAAGAAGAATCACATGGCTCTATGAAAACCCTGATGTTATCCACCAATCCGACAAGACACTCATAAAAGGGAAAGCCGTGATTTTGGACTTAAATTTGAGGTTAATGAAATTATGAGTCTAAGTAGTCTTAATCATATTCTTAATAGACCAATGTTTACGCCTGTAAGAGGGCTTCCAGATCGACCCTGGTCTCTTTTGTTTGCTTTTTCTTAGTCACTT
>NW_019655469.1:0-430 GCF_002806865.2 Cucurbita pepo subsp. pepo
TTAGTGTAATTATGAGAGTTCAATTAATTTGTTTCCTCAACTTGCTATCGTCCACTTGCTTTAGCATTGAAAAGCCTTTTGGATATAAATAATATTGAGGACAAATAATTGCACCCAACTTAAATTTGACACTATGAGTGTTCGAGTTTTAACAAAGGATCTCTTGGGATGGGTGCAATTACTATCATGCCCTTCATGTACATGAAAATATAAAAATATCAAACAATGAAAANCTGTACACGGTTTGGTTTGGGTTGGATTGGGTTGTAAAAATCTTTTGGTCAAATTCCAGATTTCTAGTTGGTTAGGTTGATGCCTTGAGCTGTAACGACTCTGTTTTTCTACTAAAATAGAGTCGCTATGATATGCATGCATGACGGTAAAGTTCGGAATACTTCATTTAAATAGTCTATAAATGATTACATGAATT
>NW_019655471.1:0-430 GCF_002806865.2 Cucurbita pepo subsp. pepo
TCAAGTCGGGCTTCTTTCATCAAAACTGTTCCATTAATCACCATGAAACTAAGAGAATTGGTCTTACTCAAAGAAATTAAGTACAAGAGTAAATTTTGAAAGTTTTAGAGATGATCGAAACTTATCTTATAGCTTGATCCTCCAAATTCTCTTTAACATGAGCTTATCANAGTCATCCTTCAAAAATATTCCTTAGGTTCATAAAATAAAAATAAAATTGAGTTGGACATAGTGACAAAATTTTCTTGGAGGGTTAGATTGAAAATCTAATATTTATTTGAAAAGTTTAGCTTTGTTTTCGTCACTTTAGGCACCTTCAGGCCAATTGAAGTGATTGAATGGCCTAATAGTAGACCTATGGGTCGTACGTGGTTTTTCTAACGACATGGATTGTAACGACCCAAAATTTTCTACTTAATTTAAGGTCGCT
>NW_019655472.1:0-430 GCF_002806865.2 Cucurbita pepo subsp. pepo
AAGAATACCTATTCAAATAGCCATCATACATAACCCTTCCTCTCAAATTGTCATGATCAGCAAAGCAATGTCTCTAGCATGCATTGGTAAAACATTACAAAGAATTTCTCCAAAGGATTTGAACCCATGCCGCCCTCTTACGAGGACCAAAACTTTTGAGTCTGGCACCTTAGACCACTCGGCCATCCTGACTACTAATGATGTGTTCCTGGATTGGTNGCATTGTAGACACGTTTTAAAACTGTGAGGCTGACGAAGATACGTTACGGATTAAAATAGATAATATATACTAATTGTTGGAGAGAGGAACGAAACAATCCTAACACAAGAAGCGAAAACCTCTCTCTAATATCTACTAAATTGTTGGAGAGAGGAACTAAACAATCCTAACACAAGCTGCTAAAACCTCTCTCTAATATCTACTAATTGT
>NW_019655474.1:0-430 GCF_002806865.2 Cucurbita pepo subsp. pepo
AGGTATCCATTTTTTTAATTATAAATTTTATAAAATTCTTTAAAAATCTTAATCATAACATAAAATTTAACAGTTACTTCTCTAAAATATATATTTATAAATATTGTAGATTTTTNTTCCATTCTCTGGGAGGATTCTGATCTTTGGGCCACTGCTCACTTCGCTGCTTCAACAAAACCTCGAAACGACGATGCCTTTCGGTCGCTAATTCCTTAACAGTTCACAGTCAGCGCCGCCCACCGCCGCCGGCAGTCAGCTTCATGGACTGCGCTTCTCAAAATGGTCGCATGATGGGCTTAGCAGCGATGGCGGGGAGTAGCTGTAAGATTTGGGAGATGAAATGGATGGGAGTAGAAAATGATCCAAAAATAGAATGAGAAAATAATTTAAAAAATTGGGTGAATTTCAGAGATTAAATTTAAAAAATAAT
>NW_019655475.1:0-430 GCF_002806865.2 Cucurbita pepo subsp. pepo
TTTGAATCACTCCGCAGGCAAGATCGATCATGTCAAGCTTATATGATACTAAACATACAACCTAAACTATGTAGCATTACAAAAAAAACTTCTTACTTAGTTAAAAGAAGGCATAAATGATCTTTTTACTACCTTTTTCAAGTCTACAAGACAACATAAGTAGTTATATATAGCCTCAACATGAAACCCTTAACCTTCATTTTAAGAGTTGTATCATTCATACTTTTAGGACTATAATTAGCCACTATGAAAATGAGGAATTTTAAGAGTGGTGTCCTTCATACTTTTAGGACTATAATTAACCACTATGAAAATGTAACGATCTTATTTTTTTTACTAAAATAGAGTCCTACCATATGCATGATGTGATCTTTTTATGTGNGGTGTCCTTCATACTTTTAGGACTATAATTAACCACTATGAAAATGTA
>NW_019655476.1:0-430 GCF_002806865.2 Cucurbita pepo subsp. pepo
TTTTTTAGATGAATTAGGTGGATTCTGATGTGGTTAACCAGACTAATTTCAAAGTAGTAAGAAGGTTAATTACATTTGGTACATACTAAGTTGTGACTAGTGTCAAAGTTATTCTTTTTCGGTGTATGTTGCCATGAAGTACCGCGTTCTTCCTCATTTGCATGAATTTGATCTAATTTGTGTGCGCTTTCTCACGAAACCTCAAGTCAAAACACCAACANAATCAAACAAGAAAAAGGAAAACTTGACAGCAAACTGCTATTCTACCCAAAGTACAGCAGCCTGCTGTCGAAATGACAGCAGATTGCTGGAAAAAAAAAAAAAGAATACAAACTGCTGTCTGTTCTTGATAGTAGACTGCTGTAGCTGTATAGAGTAGCCTATTTTCCTTTGTGTAAAAAAAAAATAAAAATAAAATAAAATACTTCCC
>NW_019655477.1:0-430 GCF_002806865.2 Cucurbita pepo subsp. pepo
ATTGGATGTCATTATGTGAAGGCAAAACAAGTAGAAAATCGATTAATCGAATATAGTGATAGTGATCTTGCTGGAGATATAAGTGATCGAAAGNTGTGATAGTGATCTTGCTGGAGATCTAAGTGATCGAAAGAGCTCTACGGGGACATTGTTTTTCTTATATGGCAATCCAATTACATGGACTTCAAAGAAACAAAAGATGGTGGCACTTTCATCCTGTGAAGCGGAGTATATTGCGGCGACGTCAGCTGCTTGTCAAGGAATGTGGTTAGGACGTTTACTGAAGGAATTGCATGGGAAGGAAGTAAATCCAGTTCGTTTAAATATCGATAACATGTCTGCTATAGCATTAGCGAAAAAACCAGTTCATCATGATCGCAGCAAACATTTAGACATGAGGTTCCATTTCATTCGTGAATGTGTGCAAAAA
>NW_019655478.1:0-430 GCF_002806865.2 Cucurbita pepo subsp. pepo
AAAAATAAAAACGATTCTTCCCCCTTCTCTCCTAACTCTCCTCCATTTTTCCAATAATCTCTGCGCAACCTATCACACAATTCCTACAAAAGGAAACATAAACAAACAAATGTGGTTTTAGGAAACATAAATGTCTATTGGATTTACAAGCTCAGATCTATCTTGATAATAGATTTCGTCGGTAAGTTAGATCTACCATAGAAAGAGATTTCATGTTTATATTTCAGACCTTATTTTTCGTTTATCAATCTATTAGAAATCAATTTATATCTTTTTTCCTTATCCAATCATTTAGATTTTTTTTATTGAGTTCAAATCACTCAGAATCAATAAGATTTTAAATCGATTTAGATTTTTTTTTTCTTATCCAATTATTTAGANGTAACCTCAGTAGTCCAACAATATTAAAAAATTGGCCTTAAATATATTA
>NW_019655479.1:0-430 GCF_002806865.2 Cucurbita pepo subsp. pepo
GAACAATTGGTTTGTGGTTCAACCAGTAAACTGAATCTCTCAGGCCAATGAGAGAGTGGGGCCCCTTATTCAAGACCTAGAGTTAGTACTTAAGGGAACTATCTCTCTACTATCCCTAAAAGTGGGTAGGAGTGAATTCCATTTTGCACCCTATGTCCCCAGTCATTCACTCAATCTTACCCCTGAAATGGAAAGCCTATTGAGTCGGCGAACTCGAGGCACTCTCACCCATGCAAATCTAAGGATAATTCCAAATAAATAAAAGTTCATGGTTTATATCATATATAAAAGTGGGCCGCATCCATAGTATCCCCAGGATAAGGTACTCTGCCTTATCCCTGTACTATAGATCATTTTGACTATATACTTGAACTTGATNAAAGTTCATGGTTTATATCATATATAAAAGTGGGCCGCATCCATAGTATCC
>NW_019655480.1:0-430 GCF_002806865.2 Cucurbita pepo subsp. pepo
CGCGAGTTTTCCGGTGACCGCCGAGTTTCGCGGAACCCACGGGAAACGACGGCCACAACACTCCCACCCTCAGCCCACGACACCCAGCATCTTCAGAACACGAAGAAAAGTGAGAAAATTTCGAGAAAGAGAGAGAGAGATTTCGGACAAACGTCGGCGAGTGTCCAGTTTCTCCGACGAGCCCTCAAACCACCCTCAAATCGACACCAAACGACTTGTTATCACCATAAGAGGGATCCCTAACGAAAGCACAATAACTCAGGGTNGAGCTTTTACCGCAAAACTCCCAGAAAAGAAAAAAGGACAACGAACAAAGAGGAAAAGGAAAGAAAGAGGACCGAAATCGGCAACGAAAACGCCGCGAGAATGAGAGAGAAAGCTTGCTGGAAAATCGGCCGAAGTCGGGTAAGGAAGACGAGATCCACGGATC
>NW_019655481.1:0-430 GCF_002806865.2 Cucurbita pepo subsp. pepo
CTCCTCTTGGTTGAAGTTTAGACTTTCTCTGACTTGGAAACTTTTCCTTTCGTAGATGAACTCATACCCAGTCACCTTGTTTAAAAATCAATTTCTTTCTTCCTTTGTTCTTGCGCGTGACTAGTTTTTTATTTTTGTTTTCAATTCTTTCTTTTATGTCTTTGTGAATTTTTTTTATGTATTCGGCTCTTGAAGAAGCTGCATCATTAGCAAACATATTAGGTNACATACACAACCTCAAAATGTGAACACTGAGTGATGCTATGTATTGCTCTATTGTATGCAAATTCCATAAAAGGTAGAGTCTCTTCCCAAGACTTAAGATTTTTAGAAATTAGTGACATAAGTAAGGCTTCTAATGTTCTATTAACAACCTCAGTTTGTCCATCGGGGGTGACATGTTGTAGAAAATAGAAGCTTAGTTCCCAAC
>NW_019655482.1:0-430 GCF_002806865.2 Cucurbita pepo subsp. pepo
ATAGATGAGCATGAGACGTTAGTAGCGACGCTGAGTATGTGAAAATTTAGGGTCGTTACACCGTATAACCCGTGGTATCAATCGGTTCTTCGAAACCATCTTCGACCATCTCCCATGCGTCTTGCGAACCGAGAAGAGCTTTCATTTGGATGCTCAAATTCTCGTAGTTCGTCTTCGTCAATCGTGGTAATGGCATTTGTCCCATCATGTTCGCCATCGGTTTTGATACCAATTTGTGGAAAAATAAAACCGCTCCGATACCAACTTGAGAGAAAAAACGCTCGCTCTGAATCTAACTCATTTAGATAACTCTCACGAAACTTTAAATGGGTGTCGAAAGGGGAGGGACAATGTGTAACGACCNTGGGTGTCGAAAGGGGAGGGACAATGTGTAACGACCCGGGAAAGAAAGAAAGAAAAAGAAAATATT
>NW_019655483.1:0-429 GCF_002806865.2 Cucurbita pepo subsp. pepo
ACCATATGTCGAAAAGAGTTTCACCTCATAATTCTAAGTGGAAAAAATAGCTCTTATAGAGGGAGAAGAGAGAGGCTAGCTTTTTTCTTTCTCTTTTTCACTAAATATCCCTTACATCGGAAACAAAGGATTTCAATTACATAAGTTAGATGAAAAGATTGAAAGTGGGATTGATCGATTGAGACTTTCATTTCTATATTGAGAATGTGACCAAGATCACTAATCAAGCAGTAGCATCCCGACCAGGATCAACCCGGGAGAAGTCACTAAATCTTTTTTAGCGCCTGAATCTTATAAAGGACAAAAATCAGTCGTACAGCTTTCGGTGACAGATCGTAAATTCAGACTGAGAACTTAGTTACGACCAGAGATTGAGTTGACTTTGAGTGAGAATGAGAAAGGCCTTAGTCAGAAGTATAGGCCTTAAAT
>NW_019655484.1:0-429 GCF_002806865.2 Cucurbita pepo subsp. pepo
GGAAAGAGCTACTTTTACACCTACAGAAATAAGGCAAGAGAATAGCAGTTCCGGTTCAGGAACAAGGTTTGAGGTTGAGTCTGATTTTCTTTCTTTTCTTTCCCTTCAAAGACTGTAAACTCTCATAATAAAAGGGTTGAGGTTTCGTCTTGACTTGTTCAAGGATAGGAGAATGAGCTTACCTTGACTTCCCGCTAGCTAAGGTGAAAGAACCAACGAGACCCTGCCTGCTGTAGACGTGACGAATTGAAGAATAACAGAAGAAGAGACCTTCAAACAGTTTTCTCTTGTTCTAGAATAGCTAAAGCCTTGTTGGCGAGGTAAAGCTAATAGAGGTTGAGTATGAACTTCCTTAAATCCTAATATCCTCTTGAGTTTCACTCTTTATAGGGAGAGCAAGCAAATGAATTAGCTGCAGCTTTACTACCA
>NW_019655485.1:0-429 GCF_002806865.2 Cucurbita pepo subsp. pepo
CATAATTGAGAGATTGAACACAAGTGGGAAAACAATAGATCAAGAGGAGGTACTGCCAATCCAATGATCTTCCCGGAACTTGACATGATTATACTTCCCAACTGAATACTTGATAGAAATTTGGCAAGCAATTAGAAGTAGCCTTCCATGGATATTAGATGGTTGCATGAGAAACTGCAACCATGTGTAACTAATGGAGAGCACATGTTTATTAATAATAATTTGATGTCAAAGTTTGTCAGGTTCTAGTGGAAAACACCGTATACATTTGGGTAGAAGTGCAATGTTCCTGGAAGCAACATTTTCAATCATTCGACATCCTTTCTTAACGAGAGGGTATTAATTAATCGTAGGTGGTATGAAAAGGGACAAATGAAATTTCTTCCTCCGGTGACTTTGTGGAGTATGTGGATCTAGTATTAACCCATT
>NW_019655486.1:0-429 GCF_002806865.2 Cucurbita pepo subsp. pepo
TTCTGAACAGGGTTGCCCCTTGGTTCATGGGTCATGTGGAGCGGATCGAATTGGATCATTCTCTATTATGCGATGTGAAGCTCTCCTTGGCCTGAGGTATTTTTTTTTTGTCGTCGTTGCCCAACACATGCCCCTCTATTTTCCAACATGCTCCTCTATTCATCTAACAACACATGTCTCCTCTTTTTACGTAGTTCTAATGAACATGGTTCCTTCACCTTGTTGTAGCATTTTAATCCATCTAATCAAAGGGATTTTTCTTATAATTTTTAATTAACTACATGAGGAAGTATTACCGTTTGTTGAGGTTTGTCGGAACTCCAACTTTCTATCCAATTCAACATCAACTTCCTTTATGGAAGTTTGTACGAAATCTCTCCAAGAACAACTTGAACCCGTAAATGCCTGTTCGCATCGCAAGAGGGCCAA
>NW_019655487.1:0-429 GCF_002806865.2 Cucurbita pepo subsp. pepo
ATTCAATGTCCTGATAGCTTGCATTTCAATGAAGCGATCGGCTCAATGGCGATCCCGACGATATTATATGAAGTTCCCTTAACTTTGCAGTGTTTAGAGGAGTTCATTACTTCACGAAAAGAGATCCAAATGTTCCAGATTCTCAGAAATTCCCGTTTCTCTGTGTTTTCAGGTATGAAGAACCTTAGGACAAGCAAAACATGATAAGCAACTTACTTGTATGCTCTCGTCGAACTTAATTCTTACAATGATTTTTTAAATTATGTACTCATATACTGACTCTAGCTTTTAGCCAATGCTTACCGTCTTTGGTAGCCTTACAAAGCTTGTTACCTAGACCCTATACACTCCTACTCTAGGGTGTATAACTAACCCCTCGTACCATAACGTAGTATATCCTTAACCCCATATGCTTCTGGCACGTGAGTC
>NW_019655488.1:0-429 GCF_002806865.2 Cucurbita pepo subsp. pepo
TTTTTTCTTCCTCGAATTTCCTTTCCGACCATTGGAGCTCTCTCTCTCTTCGAGCTCAAGCTCTCTGTTATCCGGTTGTTTATCCTTCTTCAATTTTCTCGTCTCTGATGCCGCGATTTCGCCAAATCTGCTGCGTATCATCTCATTTCACACAACTTCCACTACCTCACGACTATCGCCATCGTCTTTTGCACCGCCGTCTCTTTTTGTGTTCGGCTCTTTGTTTTGAGCCATCAAGAGGATGCCTCCACTTGTTGCGTCGTCTAAGGCCAGGTTGATGGTTTCTTCCATCTTTTCTTCGGCTCGACAATCTCTCGCATAGTGACCCATTCTGCCACAATTATAACATCTGTCGGAGTTACAATTATTTGCATAGTGGCCATAATTTTGACATTTAAAGCTTTGGATGTTGAAATTGTATCCTTGACT
>NW_019655489.1:0-429 GCF_002806865.2 Cucurbita pepo subsp. pepo
ATAAAATATAGATTGAAAGGAGAATTAATAAGAGAGAAAAAGGTATATTTGGGGCATTCCGAGAATTGAACTTTTGACCTCTCACACCCTAAGCGAGAATCATACCACTAGACCAAATGCCCATTTATGATAAATTTTTTTATTTATTATTTGATTTGGATATTGATGCAAGTATCATTATCCTATCTTTTAGCTATAAATAGATGCAACTAAAATTATCTAAACGAGTAGGTGTAATAACAATTATAGAATGTTAAGATTTGGATAGACAATTTCAATTAATTGAAATCTATATTTTTTATTTCTGAAGTGGTTAGTGTTTAGTACAAATTTATGTTATCTAATCACTAAAAAAAGTATGATTTATATTAAAATAGAACTTATAACAGTGAGAAGGTTAGATATTTATCATATAGTTCCTATTTACTA
>NW_019655490.1:0-429 GCF_002806865.2 Cucurbita pepo subsp. pepo
AAATAACTAGCTTGCAGTGGAAATAGGTAATTTTACACACTTGGCACACATCGACAATTATGGAGTCATTACGAGCAATGTGGTTCGCCCAATATTCATCTGCAACTTCTTCGTCAGGTCTGCCATCTGCATCTCTGGACTTAATATAGGGTTTGTGCTTTACACGATTCAGATCTTCATGTAGACCGTCAAGCAAAAATGCTAGAAGTTCCTGCAATAAGGCTTCTTGATTTCTTGATCCAATACAATAATTTGTGAAAATAGTAAGATTACGTGAGAAATAAACCTGGGAATCATGCTGATTATAACCACTAAATTGGGGTGCAAATCGAGCAAGTTTTGCTTTAAATGGACGAGGAGCAACGGATGTCCGTCCAGGAGCCCATAGCTTTCTAAGCAAGTCACCAAATGCCATAGCAAGCTCACCCT
>NW_019655491.1:0-429 GCF_002806865.2 Cucurbita pepo subsp. pepo
AGAGGAGAAAGTCGTTCTGATTTAGAAATAAAATGGAGCTTCCAAGCACAAAAACGCAACATTTGTGCCTACAATAATGGCATGGATTAGATGACATGGAGTTCCAACGAGTGAAATGAAGCAACAATATCATGCATTAATTAATGTATGTATTCCTGTTAGATTAACCCTCCTAAACGAAAGGGAAGTACCAAGTAATGAACTTCACCGACAATCAAGTCATGGAAATCTATTTCTATCACATAAATTACCACCTGATTCCAATGTCAAATGGGTCACTGTGGAAGAGTGCCCAGAGCTTATAATTCATGTATGGAGATAGTTGGCAGCCATCATCAACTCGAGAGTCAATTCAGGTTCAATAGGGAACTCGGTCTCTTTCCCACTGACAAAAAGGAAGAAATCAATGAACATGGCAACAGATTTAGT
>NW_019655492.1:0-429 GCF_002806865.2 Cucurbita pepo subsp. pepo
TAACACATATAGCATAACATTCACGTAACATTTCATTTCATAACAATTTACATATACAAGCATAAGACATATGCAAAGCCATAGGCATGTGTCATTAATCAGCACACAATTATAACCAAACAAGAGTGGGACCACTTACTTAGTTGACCTAGGCCAAAGCTACTACGAATCTTTGATGCTTGATGCTAGTGCTACTTAACGGCTGCTCGCAGAAATTTAATTATGACTAAAGAGTTATAAAATCATAAATTTTTACTACTACAGGGATTCACTCACCTAATTTTGCATAAAATAATTTTAAGCTTATTTCTAATTATTTAATTTAGCTAAGCCTAGTTATACATAAAAACTTACCCCTAATAATTTAAACTAACTAAACCTAATTATGCATAAATAATTTGAACTCGATGCCAAAAATTTAGGTAGCCA
>NW_019655493.1:0-429 GCF_002806865.2 Cucurbita pepo subsp. pepo
CTAGCCTGCATTTAGAACCGATGAACCCTAACTGTTGAGATTGGCAAGGCTTCTAGAAATAACTATCCCTAAACCCTAAACCTTTTATCCAAACATTGGTGATCTCTCCTACTTCTCCAAGGTTGGTTATCATATCAAATCTAGTTCGAAGTGTCTCTGAAGTAGTCTCTTCCCACCAATTGCATTTAATTTATTGATACAATTCAACCAACACAACAGCGTTTCAAGTCGAAACATGAATAAGTTTTATTTTATTTAATATTTAATTGTCATTCAATAAGATGATATTTGAAATTTGAAATGTATAAGTTATAAGTAATATTTAATTATATAGTAATTGATTGCTAAATAAATTTTAAAATTTATACCATACTTATTATAGAATTTATTAGTTATCTAAAATACCCTAAATATTTAAAAAAAAAATTC
>NW_019655494.1:0-429 GCF_002806865.2 Cucurbita pepo subsp. pepo
CAAGAATCGTTAATCTTGATCGAGGGAAACTCACATCATTTCCAGGGGATTATAAAAAATTTGTTATATTAAAAAATAAAAATTATGAAATCGAAAAAATTCAAAAAAAGTTGTTTGATCAAAAATTAGAAAAAGAAGAAATTTGGATTAAACAGGGAATTAAAGCACGAAGCACAAGAAATGAAGGTAGAGTCANCCTACAAATGATTTAGATTTAGATACATTAAAATTATTAGAGAAAATTATTATTCAATATTCTGGAACTGTTTTGATAGTAAGTCATGATAGAAAATTTATTCAAAATACAGTCAATAAATATTGGATATTCAAAGGAGATGGATTTATCACTAAACACTTAGGTATATATAATGACTTAATAGATAAACAAATCAAAAAAGATAAAAGTAAAAAAAATATACATATATTAAA
>NW_019655495.1:0-429 GCF_002806865.2 Cucurbita pepo subsp. pepo
GTTTGAGCTAATATAGTTGGAAAAAATTAAAATTTATGATTGGATAACTAATTTCATACCAATGTTGTTGAAAGTCGTCGAGCTTAGTAGATATCATGATAATTATTATTATGTGATATTTAATAAATTTTAATAATCANTGTAGAAATTTATTTATTTATTATAAAATAATAGCAAATCAATTTGAGGATAGTTCAACCGATTAAAATATATTTATTATATTAATATATTAAACTATCGAACTAAAAAAAATTAATTTGAAATAATATGATAATTAATTTCATATTAATTATAAAAAAAAATAATTAAAATTTGGAGTAGGAATAAATTTCAGAATCTGTGAGGGTATATAAGCAAAGAATAAAATTGTAAAAAAAAAAACCGAAATACTTTGTCGGCAAAAGGAAACAAATTATCGTGGCGTGTGGG
>NW_019655496.1:0-429 GCF_002806865.2 Cucurbita pepo subsp. pepo
AGCAGTCCAAGTGGGTCATTGATTACCCAATGAGGAACATCTTATGTGGACAACTTATAAATTTTCAGCCCTAAAGGGGAACCCATGCTCAATATAAAAGGAAAAGGAAGATTAAGAGGAGGAGAGCCACACTTTGGGGAGAAAAATCGAATTACACAGCAGCAGCCTCTACTGCAGTGAACTGCTATGAAATTAGAGAAGAATAAGAAAACCCTAATCCAGCAGCTGTTGACAGCAGAAGGAAAAGAAGACCAACAAGGATTGATTAGGGCAAAGAGGTGGACGTGAGAGCTCAAGAGAAGGGAACTTCCATTGACGAACGACAACAAATCGGGATAATTGTCTATTTCCTTATTCTCTTTTCTTATTCCATCAATTTTACTTGNTTTATGAAGAGCTAAACTTAATAGGGGAGGCGAGAGAGTTTTA
>NW_019655497.1:0-429 GCF_002806865.2 Cucurbita pepo subsp. pepo
AGGTCCAATTACAAGGACGAGAGCTAAGAAGCTACAACAAATCTTATACAGTTATATTCATGCTATGGTGAGCTCATCAAAGAAAATTCTAGAAGACGTTGGAGACCTCCCTTATATGTTATGCAAAGTTGAGTTTCAAGACAGAGATGAATTAAATGCACTTTAAGTTGCATTTAATGAACTCCGCTGAATTTATCAAATAGTCCAAGGATGACTAATAATCTAATTTTATAATTTGCATTATTTAATTATAGTTTAACTATTTGTTGTCATATTTAAGCTAGTTTTAAATATAGGAGTTAAGATTATATTGTAACCAACCTAGGTTATTATATTCCACCATTAACTAGCCATTTTAATATGGGGGTTATGGGTATTTCTCANAACCTAGGTTATTATATTCCACCATTAACTAGCCATTTTAATATG
>NW_019655498.1:0-429 GCF_002806865.2 Cucurbita pepo subsp. pepo
CTTTGTAGGTATTAGGCCTTCTTGAATGCAATTTTGATCGGATTCAGTATCTATGAGAGCCTTTAGTGTGATTTTGCAATCATAAATTTTCAAGGTAACGAGAGCGTACCATTTTTGAAATTGAGAAGTGGTGATGGCTCCAACGAAGGAACTTTGAAAATCTTCTTCATCCAGGTTTGGTTGCGCCGTTTCCTTTTGTGCGAGCATCCTTTCCTGAAGATTTAGAATTTCTTGACGAAGCGTATAAGATTCTGACCTGGTTTCAGATCTTAGCGCCTGTACCTCTTGTTTGAGATTATTAATCTCTCTTTGTAAATCTTGAGTAGTGAGTTCCCTCGGTTTTTCAAANTCCTCGGTTTTTCAAATCTTTGGAGAAGAGATTGGAGTATGTAGGGATTTCTTTCTTCCCTTTTAGGTGGCTTAGAGATT
>NW_019655499.1:0-429 GCF_002806865.2 Cucurbita pepo subsp. pepo
GATGATTTAGAATATAATGTCGAAGAAACGGAGTGCATTAAACAGTAAAAGATTGCCTCAAATCAACCGTTAACTCGGAAACCCTTATTTGGGTCGTTTGAAGTCCATGCTAAAAAAACCGAGTCGCGGTCGACGTTTTCTAAAAGTTTTGTGGGGAATGATCAGATTAGGCTTGATGTTTAAAATAGAATTTCGAAGAAACTGCGTGCATAAAAGAGTAAAAGATTGCTTGAAATCGACCCCTAATACGGAGACCTTTATGTGGGACGTTTGAACTACGTGCTAAAAAAACCAAGTCATGATCGACGTTTTTCCNTTTAGAATAAAATGTCGAAAAAATGGAGTGCATAAAAAACTAAAAGATTGTTTCAAATCGACCCCTAACTGGAAACCCTTATTTGGATTGTTTGAAGTACGTGCTAAAAAAAT
>NW_019655501.1:0-428 GCF_002806865.2 Cucurbita pepo subsp. pepo
TGTAGCTTTTGTTCCTGTGTTTACTTTTCATTATCATCTTGCAACCTTCCAATATGATGGATTTCTCACCCTTCACATGCTGCTGCTTTTGTCATTGTAATTTCTGAAGGGAATAGCACTTCGATCAGTTTATCTCAATGGAATTTTTGTAGTTCCTAGGTAGATATATTTATTTATTTTTCTTATAAAAAAAACTAGAAACAAACTTCATGGAAAAGGACAATACAAATACAAAGAAGCCTATGAAGAGTAAATAAAATCACCTCAGTTAATACAATTGTATTATCTGAATAATAGCTAAAGCTTTATGATTGACGCAATTTCACTTGGGATGAATTTAGAGCTATGCTCCCTTCTGACATGCACCTACATGCCAGGAACAGTGATTAGACACATGTATCCTTTCAAATGTTTTTTTTTTTTTTTTT
>NW_019655502.1:0-428 GCF_002806865.2 Cucurbita pepo subsp. pepo
TGATCTTCCGTACAGTCTGCAATCACTCCGTTGGCTGCGGCAGAGGTGGCGGAGAGGGGAAGAGAAACGCCGTCGGGGGTGGAGATTTAAAGAAGCTTTGGGCAGGAGGTGGTGGAGAGGGGAAGAGAAACGCCGCCGGGGGTGGAGATTTAAAGAAGCTTCGGGCAGGAGGTGGTGGAGAGGGGAAGAGAAACGCTGCTGGCGGAGGAGATTTAAAGAAGCTTCGCTCAGGAGGTGGCGGAGAGGGGAAGAGAAACGCTGCTGGCGGAGAAGATTTAAAGAAGCTTGGCTCAGGAGGTGGCGGAGAGGGGAAGAGAAACGCTGCTGGCGGAGGAGATTTAAAGAAGCTTCGCTTAGGAGGTGGCGGAGATGGGAAGAGAAACGCATCCGGAGGTGGAGATTTAAAGAAGCTTCGTGCAGGAGGTGGC
>NW_019655503.1:0-428 GCF_002806865.2 Cucurbita pepo subsp. pepo
TAAGGGTGTGGAAACCTCTCCCTAGCTGACGCATCTTAAAACTATGATGCTGACGGCAATACGTAATGGGCCAAAGCGGATAATATTTGCTAGTGGTGAACTTGGGCTGTTACAAATTGTATTAGAGTCAAGACACTGGACAGTGTGTCAGCGAGGACGCTGGCCCTAAGAGGGGTGGATTGTGAGATCCCACATTGGTTAGAGAAGAAAACGAAATATTTCTTATAAGGGTATGAAAGCCGCTCCCTAGAAAATACGTCTTAGAACCATGAGGCTGACGGCGATACATAACGGGCTAAAACTAACAATATTTGCTAGCGGTGGACTTGGACTTTACAAATGGTATTAGACGCATACACGGGACAGTGTGCCAGCGAGGACGTTGGCCCCCAAGAGGGTGGATTGTGAGATTCCACGTTGGTTGGAGA
>NW_019655504.1:0-428 GCF_002806865.2 Cucurbita pepo subsp. pepo
TGCAGAAGGCACTCTACGGGCTTCGACAAGCACCACGAGCCTAGAATGCGAAGCTCAACAGTACCCTTCTGTCGCTGAAGTTCAAGCGATATGCCTCTGAGCATGGCATGTACATGCAAGGCCACGACAAACAGCGGTTGATCGTGGGAGTGTACGTTGACGCCCTCATAATCAGTGGAGGCGACATGAAGTTCTTGGGAGATTCAAGAGGGAGATATCAAAGAACTTCAAGATGAGTGATCTCAGCGTGCTCAGTTACTACATCGGCATCTAAGTGCAACAGAGTACTGCAGGCATCACCTTCTGTCAAGGTGCATATGCAAAGAAGCTGCTGGACACAACTGGGCTAGCAGACAGTAACCCTACAAGGATACCAATGGAGGCCCTACTCCAACTAAGGAAGGTCGGCACTACAACGATAATTGACT
>NW_019655505.1:0-428 GCF_002806865.2 Cucurbita pepo subsp. pepo
AATTTTGACAAATGTCGAGCGGTACTCGAATTTTTTTTTGCACGTGCTTCAAACATCACATATTACGGTTTCCATTATAAGCACTCTTTTGCTCTATTATTTATGCACTCCGTTTCCTCGAAATTCTATTATAAATCATTATGACTTATCACTCCCCACTAAAATTTTGTAAAACGTAGACTGTTACTCACTTTATTTAGCATATGCTTCAAACGCCCTGGATTAGGGTTTTCAAATAAGGTTTTCAATTTTAAGCACTCTTTACTATTTTATACACTCCGTTTCTTCGAAATTCTAGTCTAAGCCATGAAGCCTAACCATTCCCCACAAAAATTTCTTAAAATGTTGCATATTATTCTGTTTGTATAGCACGTACTTCAACTCTTCGAGATTAGGGTTTTCAAATTATGGTTTAAATTTTAAGCACT
>NW_019655506.1:0-428 GCF_002806865.2 Cucurbita pepo subsp. pepo
TCTTACTCCTATCATTATATTACGTTTAGTGTATCATTCTCGTATCCTATCTCGAACATATCGTTGAACACATCGTACCGTAAGTATTATCGTACAGTGGGACAGGTCTCCGGAATGTAATATTTGCTCTCCACCCCATTTATAATTAATCTGGAGAAATATTTCTCGGGAATATAATCTCCACTCTCGACTACATTTATAATTAATATGGAAAAATCTTTTTTGGGAATGTAATCTCCGCTCTCGACCCTGTTTACAATTAATTTGGAGAAATCTTTCTCGGGAATGTAATCTCCGCTCTCGATTCCATACAAAGACCTAAAAGCAATGTTAAATTAGTAAGAGAGGCTAATATTCAAAAGGAAATAAATCAAGATATTTTTAAAATAATGTTTTTCACGTTAAAAAAAAAAAAAAAAAAAAAAAAA
>NW_019655507.1:0-428 GCF_002806865.2 Cucurbita pepo subsp. pepo
TAATTTAAAATATATCTATTTCCATTATTGCAAATACTATAACCTTTAATTAAATATGTGTCACAAATATTTAATTCTATAAAAAAAAAATTAATTCCAATAAATAAATTTAAAAAAAATTAAAAAATTGAGGTATTTATGGGATTTGGTTGGAAGGGTTAAATTTTGTTTTTAATAAAATTAAAAGTAAATTATTATTTTAAAAAATTACTTTGACTAAAAAAAAGTTAAATTATTGAGTAAAAAAGAAAAATGGTTAAATTTTGTTACCAAAAGGTTAATAAAATATTGGGTGGGTGAATCTAATAAAAATAAAAATTAAAATTAATAAAAGGCAAAATTAACAAAGGAACCATAATAAAAAAATATTAAATTTAATTAAAAAGGTGGCAGCTGTAAGCCAATAAGATCCCTTGATTCGCGACGTT
>NW_019655508.1:0-428 GCF_002806865.2 Cucurbita pepo subsp. pepo
AGCCCGATACTTACATATGATGACCAGATAAAAGCCTCGTTTGGGCTAGGTCATGAAACATTATGAAAATTAGACTAGGTGAAGGACGCGAACGACCATAACATAAAATAAATTTCCATATTATAGTTTTACTTTTTTAATTCAAAATTTTAGAGAGCAATAACCCAAAATCAGTTTCAATCATATATTTTTCCGTCTAAAAAATAACAATTATGCATCACGATTCTATTTTTATTATAAACAATTTAACAACAGTAAAAAAAAGAATTAATTAATAATAACTAATTCATTCCCTCCCCCAAACTCTCACGTAACTACTACCCTAAAATACTCAANTCATTCCCTCCCCCAAACTCTCACGTAACTACTACCCTAAAATACTCAACTAGCTCCTTCTCACAAAACCATATGTTACAAAAAGAATAAAA
>NW_019655509.1:0-428 GCF_002806865.2 Cucurbita pepo subsp. pepo
CCAAGTCGTGTTGCAACGACTCCATCTCTCTCTTGTATTGTTTTCTTCATCCTCAGAATCGGTGTCTGATGGTCTGAATCTCCACTGGAATCTGAACTTGGCGTCTTGGCTTCCTCCTTCGATCCGTCTTGCAAGTGCAGGGTAACCCTGTCCCCGGATCTACTTTCTCGACTGTGTNATCTCGTAAGCATCTTCTTGCTGAGCCGTCAAAGCAAAAAAGTAGATGCTAAACTGAAGGTGCATCATCAATGGATACCTTCTGCCTCAAACACTTCTCCAGCGGCTTTACAGCAGGTCTGCCATTCTCAGTGTCTAGAACTAGAAACATCGGCTTACCAATCGCCTACCATGTCTCCTCTGTTTTTGGATTTCACTTACCCTTGCTTAGACACCGTGTTTTGGCTTGACTTCTTTAAAAGGAAAAGTTT
>NW_019655510.1:0-428 GCF_002806865.2 Cucurbita pepo subsp. pepo
TTAGTGTAATTATGAGAGTTCAATTAATTTGTTTCCTCAACGTGCTATCGTCCACTTGCTTTAGCATTGAAAAGCCATTTGGATATAAATAATATTGAGGACAAATAATTGCACCCAACTTAAATTTAACACTATGAATGTTCGAGTTTTAACAAAGGATCTCTTGGGATGGGTGCAATTACTATCATGCCCTTCATGTACATGAAAATATAAAAATATCAAACAATGAANATGTACACGGTTTGGTTTGGGTTGGATTGGGTTGTAAAAATCTTTTGGTCCAATTCCAGATTTCCAGTTGGTTAGGTTGATGCCTTGAGCTGTAACGACTCTATTTTTCTACTAAAATAGAGTCGCTATGATATGCATGCATGACAGTAAAGTTCAGAATACTTCATTTAAATAGTCTATAAATGATTACATGAATT
>NW_019655511.1:0-428 GCF_002806865.2 Cucurbita pepo subsp. pepo
TAGATCGAGCGTGTGCGTTGTTGTGCGATCCTAACAACTCGGGTCATATCGGTTTAGGAGTTTTCCTTGTTTACTATGTTTGAAGGGAAAGAACCATAACTTCAGGGAATATCGGTGAAGGAGTAAGCCGCTCTCCTGTCCGCTAATTCATTGATTCTTTCACAGTGAAGGAGAATGAATCTTCAGTCTTTGTTTACAGTTCCTTTAAGAATAAGGAAGAATAAGGGAATATCGTCAAAGAGTTCAATCAGTCCAATGTTGGGTTACTCTCACTCTCGTTATCTCACAGCTAATCTTTCTTTCATTTGTTGAGTCAGAATCAAAGGAAAGCCAAGAGAAGAGATGGTAAAAGNTTGGGTTACTCTCACTCTCGTTATCTCACAGCTAATCTTTCTTTCATTTGTTGAGTCAGAATCAAAGGAAAGCCA
>NW_019655512.1:0-428 GCF_002806865.2 Cucurbita pepo subsp. pepo
GAGAGAGAGATTTTAAGAGACATTGTAAGCAAGCAAGAGAGGGAGAGAGAGATAAGTATAAGAACATTATTTTTGAGAATATCTTTAAGTTCGAGTTGCTAGAAAGAGGGCTTGAACCTCCAACCTTAACCACACGCTCTAACCAACTGAGTTATTCCAACCAATCATTTGTTACAATCCAAGACCAACATTAGTTGATATTATCTGCTTTCTTTTGTTACGTATCGTTGTCACCCTCATGGTATTAAACGGCATCTACTAAGGAGAGGTTTTCAGACCCTTGTAAGAAATGTTTCTTCACCTCTCCAATCGATGTGGGATCTCACAATCCACCCCTTCTGAGGGCCAAGCGTCCTCACTGGCGCATTGCCTGGTGACNGCTAGCAAACATTGTCCATTTTTTCCTATTAGGTATTGCCATCAGCCTC
>NW_019655513.1:0-428 GCF_002806865.2 Cucurbita pepo subsp. pepo
CTCCTCCTCCAAACTGAAATTAAGTCTCCAATCTTTAGAAATCTTTCGACTGATAGAACCTAACTATGCAAATGAACTCCAATTTAAGTTGAGCAAATATGCAATCAACCAGTACACAACTCAAGCAATGAACAGCAAGATCAGAAAGTAAAAATGGAGTCAAGGGGGGCACCATGGGGAGCTAATAACAGTATAGGTTTATGAAAGGAAGAGAAGAAAAATTGACAAAGAATTATGAGTAAGAAGGTCACTTTGACAATTAGTAATACTCCTGCAGAATGTTAACTTACACAGAATCAGAGGAAAGAAGATAAAATCTACATCTTTTTGCTGTTTCCTTGAGTAAAACTACATATCATGAACAACAAACTGGGGGAAATGAAAAATCAACCATAAAAAAAAAAAAAAAAAAAAAAAAAAAAAAAAAA
>NW_019655514.1:0-428 GCF_002806865.2 Cucurbita pepo subsp. pepo
GGCACGTGTCAACATCAAATATAACTATGCCGACAGTAAGATTACTTACTTGATTAGCTTAGGTTGATGTCCAGAAGTTATCATTAATGAAAGTTCGATTCTGTCCTTTGAAATCCAAGTCAACCTATGTGAACTCATGACATCAGTTTCNTGAAATCCAAGTCAACCTATGTGAACTCATGACATCAGTTTCAAGTTTGAACTCTATAAAATTACTTTTTTTAATTTACATGGGTCCATTGTTAAAAGTTTTGGACTGTTGTATATATATGATCATGTTTTTATTAACGGATCATGTTTTTATTAAAAATCTTATTTTATATAGTTTCTGGTGTATAAAAAAGTTATAGAGTTATTNGTATATATATGATCATGTTTTTATTAACGGATCATGTTTTTATTAAAAATCTTATTTTATATAGTTTCTG
>NW_019655515.1:0-428 GCF_002806865.2 Cucurbita pepo subsp. pepo
AATCCATGACATCAATTTCATGTTAAATTCTCTAACTCTTAGAATGGTTCATGTGCTATACTTCATGCGAGCATTAAAGACTTTGCATGGATAAAATCTTGGAACGTTATAATATACATCTAAATATATATACATATTCTATTTATATTAAGATTTCATTTTCTATTTTNCTGGAGTGACTACTTTCTTGTCTTCTAATATTCTTTCTATACTCTACTTTTTCTCTCAATTTTTTTTGTTCAAGACATATTCTTGACAAATTTTTAATCGATTGTTACTTAATCATATTATTGGTCAATTTCGTTACTCCTAACTCTTCCCTTTTATTTCTCTTCCTTCTCTTTGTATTTCCTCCTCTCTTTCTTTCCTTCTCTCTTTNCCCTTTTATTTCTCTTCCTTCTCTTTGTATTTCCTCCTCTCTTTCTTTC
>NW_019655516.1:0-428 GCF_002806865.2 Cucurbita pepo subsp. pepo
CGGAAGCGAAAGTGAAAAAAAATTCGTATTTTCACCAATTAAATGAGTAAGATTCTTAAACTTCAGCGTTCCTTACATATTAATCGAAAAAGATCGAAAGAAACAAAGGTTTTTCAGATAGTGATTCGGGTGCCTCCATGAGGGTCTTTTCATAAGGAATGAGGTTGTGAAGTCTTATCGACACGAGTAAATGTTTTTTTTCTTCCATATTTTAAGCTTANTAAGTGCAAAATGGCCGGAAGCGAAAGTGAAAAAAATTTGTATTCTCAACAATTATATGTGTAAGATTCTTAATCTTGAGCGTTCCCTTAANCGTTCCTTACAGATTCGTCGAAAAAGATCGAATGAAACAAAGGTTTTTCAGATAGTGGTTCGGGTTCCTCCATAAGGGTCTTTTCATAAGGGTTGTGGTTGTGAAGTCTTATCGA
>NW_019655517.1:0-427 GCF_002806865.2 Cucurbita pepo subsp. pepo
GTAAATACAGTTCATATTAGGAGAAAATATTTTCATTAAAAATAAATAAATAAATAAAATTAGGTTACCTTAAATTTCACAAATTTCAGTTGAGTGGACTAAATTCCGATCGAAGATACATAATGAGAACCAGGAGGACGACGAAGGTGCAGAATTGAGAGGGTTTAACGTAGATATTGGAATTACGCATCTTACAAATTTTGGTCGGGTTTAGAAAATAAGCAGTACAAAATTGGACGAGTTTAACCTTGGGTTAAGACGTGTGCTCGAGTTCAAGTTTACGTCCTCTGATGAATACCTCTACGCTTTCTTAACATGAGAAGAAGTTTTTGTAATATCTCTTATGTATCCATTGTGACAATATTTTCGAGTAACCGAGGCTTTAGGTTGTTTCCCATTCTATACACGGAGTTATACTCGTATATCC
>NW_019655518.1:0-427 GCF_002806865.2 Cucurbita pepo subsp. pepo
CTTCATCTCTTTATTATACTAGCTTAGATCCATGTGTCTTCGTGATCTTCCACCCTCTCATCTTTTTCGAGGGTTGTTTTAAGTTCACTGTGAGCAGATATTACCGCTTTAGCCCGTTACGTATCGTTGTCAACCTCATAGTTTTACAATGCGTGTGTTAGAGAGAGGTTTCCACACCCATATAAAGAATGTTTTGTTTTTCTCTCTAACCGATGTGAGATCTCACAATCCCCACTCCTTGGAAGCCAATGTCTTCGCTGACACACCGCCTAGTGTCTAGCTTTGATACCATTTTGCAACAGCTTAAGTCCACTGCTAGTAGATATTGTCCGCTTTGGCTCCATACGTATCACCGTCAACCTCATAGTTTTAAAATGCGTCTTTACGGTTTCCACACTCTTATAAGAAATGTTTCGTTCTCCTCTCC
>NW_019655519.1:0-427 GCF_002806865.2 Cucurbita pepo subsp. pepo
CTTTCATTTCCACTCTCCTTTTGATCGCCTCCTCGACGCTCCGAAACGTTAGCATGTCCATCAACTTCTCCTTGTCCTGCAAAACCCAGCACCAGAATCATATCACATATTTGATAGCAGAATCAAGAATGTAATGTAGTAATAGAACAAAGTTTACTTGTTTCCTAATTGCAGCCCCATATTCATTTGGTGACTCTTGAAACTTTGCTTCTGCTACAAATTTTCCATAATGAATTCGCTTTGATAGAGCCTGCAGCGGTCAAAACAACCGAATTGTGAAAATTGTCGTGATAACAAAGATTCAAAAAATGAAACTGTAACTGCCTAAATTCATCGCTAACAGATATTGTTCACTTTGGTTCCTTACATATCGCCATCAGACTCACAGTTTTAAAAACATATGTTAGGGAGAGGTTTCCACAACTCT
>NW_019655520.1:0-427 GCF_002806865.2 Cucurbita pepo subsp. pepo
TGATACACATCAATTATTTTAATATTTAACATATCAAATAGCTTAATATGTTTTGATATTATACTTAAGACTATAGGAACTTGCTCAGAGGACCTGAGAGTTACGTTGGCTCACAATGCATCTTATAGATGATGCAAAACTATGGTGGCGCTTGAAGGTGATTTGTATAAAAAACTAGTCGTTCACCATAAACTCATGGGAAGACTGTTGATGGAATCGATGCAATGGACGCTCCTCTGGATGGGTTGCCAATCAAAGACCTGACGTTTAATGTTGACCCTTTTGAAGAAAGAGCCACACGATCGAACAGCTCGAAACGTCGCGGTAACTCTAAGAACTCTATCACACACATAAAAAAACGTGTCGAAGAGTTAAACATTACACAGAGATCTGGCTTTCATCGAGGAGACCCGAGTTTGATTCTCGA
>NW_019655521.1:0-427 GCF_002806865.2 Cucurbita pepo subsp. pepo
CCGGAAGCGTCGCTGAAACTCCAGAGGGGGTTGCGTCGGCTAGAAGCGTCGCTGAAACTCTAGAGGGGGTTGCGTTGGCCGGAAGTGTCGCTGAAACTCCAGAGGGGGTTGCGTCGATCGAAAGCGTCGCTAAAACTCCAGAGGGGGTTGCGTCGGCCGGAAGCGTCGCTGAAACACCGGAGGTGAAGCAAGTGCGAGTTGAGGTTGAGTTGCTGAAAGATTCACATAGTGATGTTGTAGCAGATACTCATGAAACTCTTGAGACTCTTGCTGAGAAACTAGAGGTGAAGCAAGTGGGAGTTGAGGTTGAGTTTCTGAAAGATTCACATAGTTATGTTGTAGCAGATACTTATGAAACTCCTGAGACTCTTGCCGAGAAACCAGACGTGAAGCAAGTGGGAGTTGAGGTTGAGTTACTAAAAGATTC
>NW_019655522.1:0-427 GCF_002806865.2 Cucurbita pepo subsp. pepo
TGGGACTTGAGCTAGAGGTTAAATGATTGGCTCCAGAAGACTTCTCATAAACATTATAACAAGCTAGAAGCTGTTTGGTATGAGTAGAACGTCGGAGTGGAACTGATGTATCAGGTGGGATAAGGTTAGAACTAGTGGGTGAATCTGGAGAAGGAACAGAAGGCGGAGGAGACGACGAAGTAGTAGGTGAAGGAATAGAAGGTAGGGGAGGACTATAATGGATGTTTCAGTAGGATGAATCTTGAAATGGTAAAATGAGAGTTAAATGAGCTAATGTCAAAGTTTGTGAAGCTGATGAAAAAGGAAAATCATCGTCACAAAATTTAACAGCACGACTGTTAAAAATAAACTTTAATTTTCATGTCATACAATTTGTAACCTTTGTCACCACAAGGATATCCTACGAAAACACAAAGAATTGCCCGAG
>NW_019655523.1:0-427 GCF_002806865.2 Cucurbita pepo subsp. pepo
TTAACTCCTACACCTATCCTGTGAGACAGATTGAACTCTTTTTTTTACTCTCTCCCCCTCTGTAAAGAGAAGTATGTAATGCGGCTTCTTCCTTTTCCTTATTCTTTCACTCTGACGGACCATTAATGAATCAATGTTATCCTCTGTCTATTTTTTGCTTATGGCTATTGAAGAGGTAATTCGATCGAAAGAGACTGAACTACTGAACCTGAACCGGAACTGGCTTTCTTTCACTTATCTCCCTTTCGGTCGAGCTGTTTCACTCCTTTCCCTGTCGGTCTCGCAGCTTCGCTTATTCGCCTCGTAAACTCGGTCTCACAGCTTTCGCTCCTTTCCCTCCCCTTAAGGTAAAGCAGCTTCGCTTATTTGCCTCGTAAACTTGGTCGCACAATTCCATTGCCTGACCCGCTATTGCCTTGATTCTTGA
>NW_019655524.1:0-427 GCF_002806865.2 Cucurbita pepo subsp. pepo
ATGATGTTAGAAGAAGATTGCATGCACCCTCTGTTAATTGCTAGGGCCCATTTCTATGATAAGATTAGGGAATTTCTTTTAGGAGCGATATGCCACTCTAGACAGACTTAATTTATTTCGCATGGGAAATGTGTCCCCACGTCGTACAGCCCATCAGCTGCATGGGAACGGGTTGGGTCGCGCCCCCCATAGGAGGACTATATGGGCGTAGGGGTATTCAGCACACCCCTAGGCTAGGTACCATGTAGTTCTAGATAGCCATGTAGAGGTAGCGCCTCATAAAGAGATACCGACCATATTAGCTTGGCATAAGAAACCTCTACGTGACTAATGAAAGGACGACGAACCGGTGAAACCCAAGGGGCAAGCCCCAAGAGACTAAGGTTAGAACCCGATGTCCTAGAACCGAATTAGGAAACCGTGGGAG
>NW_019655525.1:0-427 GCF_002806865.2 Cucurbita pepo subsp. pepo
CCGATTCGTATTGTTCATAGAGAAATCTCTGATTAACAATAAAACGGTTGGAGGGGATCGTACTTTGTTCGAGGGGAGGTGTTAGATGAAAGTCCCACATCAACTAATTTAAGGAATGATCATGAGTTTATAATCAAAGAATACCATTATGGAGAGTTGTGTTCATCTAACATGGTATCAGAGTCATGCCCTAAACTTAGTCATGTCAATAGAATCTTCAAATGTCGAACAAAGAACTCCACAAGAAAAAGGAGTCGAGATTCCTCGAAGGCATAGAGATTCCTCGAAGGCATAGTAAAAATTGACGAAGACTTTGAAAGAAAAAGGATGAAAGTCGAGACAGTGGCTTACTGTTTATGTGCTCAAAGTAGACAAGAGTCGTGTTGATCTAATAAGAACAAGATCCATTTTGTATTATATATATAAG
>NW_019655526.1:0-427 GCF_002806865.2 Cucurbita pepo subsp. pepo
AAAAAAAAAGAAGAGAAGAAAAAAGGAGAAGAAAGAAGCGCTGGTGTTGAAGAGGATGGTGCTATTTTTCCATAGTATATTATATTATGCATGATGCAAACATCTATTAACATGCCATGTTTATTATTCATATTTTATCTGCAATGCTGTTTTAGTTTAGTAAAATTTCTTTCAGAAAGACTGGAAGAAAATATTGCTACGATTTTAGGTGTCCCAAGTTAAATTCAAGAGGAAAATTTCTTTATACGACCATTGTGTATTAGCTGCTATTTCCCGCGTGACACAGCTAATCTTGGTGCAGATGTCCCGATGGGAAAGAAGTACCTGCTTATAACTTTCTATTGCTATTTCAGGAAAATGGTGTTCCAGCTGAAGGAATGTTTTTGATACCTATGCTTCGCTTCTATGAAGAGAAGGGATATTTCTT
>NW_019655527.1:0-427 GCF_002806865.2 Cucurbita pepo subsp. pepo
ACCCTCGAACACTTTAGCCTAGAGAGCTATTTTATACAAATTAAAATAATTATCATTAAAAGTCATCTTTGTCATTACGGCCATGCTTTCTCTCACTATCATTCTTTATAGATAGATCTTTTATAGTTTCCTTAATATTAGTCTTTGTGTCACTATCATCACAATGAAAAGTGACCGACTAAATTACATCTGAAACACCTTTCAAATGTTTAAGAAATTATTATAGTCATAAAAGTTATTTGGTTGTTTTAAAAGATATATATATATATATATATATATATATATATATATATTCCACTTTATACCATACTTTACGATCTAAGGTAAAATTGATCTTAACATCAATTTCTCTAAATTTATGTAACTAATGTAACACTTACAAGATAAAATCTTTAACTTCATACACAAAATAAAAAATTCTCATTAT
>NW_019655528.1:0-427 GCF_002806865.2 Cucurbita pepo subsp. pepo
TTTTGAAATTTTTGACGTTTTTCTTCTAGATTTTTAAGATTTTGATTCGGGTTTTGAAGTTCTGAAGTTTTTTTTTTTTTTTTTTATGTTTTTCTTCTGGGTTTTGAGGATCCAGAGGACCATGGTTAAGAATATACTCTTGTACCATGTTAAAAATGAGAAATAGAAGTGGAATCGAAACTGCTAGAAACATAGCTTGGGATCAAAAGTTAGAGAAATATAGGTGGATTGAGATTTTTGATCCCACCTCTATTTCTTGAACTTTTGATCCCCTCTATGATTCTTGCACTTTCGAACCCACTTCTGTTTCTCGTTCTTAACAATTATGATCTGGGTTTTGAAGTTTTTGAAGTTTTTCTTCTGGGTTCTGAGGATTTTGATTCCGTTTTTGAAGTTTTTTTTATGTTTTTCTTCTCGGTTTTGAGGA
>NW_019655529.1:0-427 GCF_002806865.2 Cucurbita pepo subsp. pepo
TTTGACTGTCGTAAAAAATGTTTGAAGATGCTTGAAGTGTTTATCGATATTTTGAGAAAAAATTAGAACATCGTCAACATAAATAATTGAAAGTCTTGAAAAGGATTGAAAATATCATTCATAATCTTTTGAAATTCGGATGGAGCGTTTTTTAGCCCAAATGGCATAACGTTCCATTCGTATTGTCCGAAAGGGACATTGAAAGTCGTTTTGTACTTGTCTTTTTCTGAAATCTGGATTTGCCCAAATGGCATAACGTTCCATTCGGATTCTTCTTGGAGTTCGAGGATTTCTCCTTCGCTTGATTTACTTTCTTCTTGAATATGTTGGCTTTTGAGATTGTACTAGTTTGTTCCGATACTTTTCTCTGGGCCTGTACAAATTATAAGGATTTGGATGCGTCTTAACCTTCTTCCTTCTGGAGGTT
>NW_019655530.1:0-427 GCF_002806865.2 Cucurbita pepo subsp. pepo
TTTTTTTTTTTTTTTTTTTTTTTTTTGTTTTCCTTTTCCTTTTGATCCTCTCTATGCCTGCGAGTATGACCTGATCAATCCCAAGTTGTAGAGGTTCCTTCTCAATATGCTCCCAAGAGATAACAAAACGGTCCCACCAACACCCACACCCTGCTCTTCCCCTTCTGTCTTTTGTTGCGAAATCAATGGCAGTTCCTTCACTTTCAAGCAACTCAACCCAATTTTCTCCCGGACGGAGTTGATGGTTTTCACATCTGCTGCATTCCCCAGTGCATCGGTTACGTAGAAGAGGTTTAGAGCTACATCCGCTGAGGTGGATACCTCTGCTCTTGTGACGTTTAAGCCATTCTCTCTGAACGTTCTCGTCACATCTGCTAAGAGACATGGCCTGTCGGTTGTGCGTAACTCCAATCTCACACCCTGTTGT
>NW_019655531.1:0-427 GCF_002806865.2 Cucurbita pepo subsp. pepo
TGTAGTATCCTAGACACGAAAGGAAAAGATTTGAATGTGCTACTATTTTTTTAGGTATGGATATCAAATTATTAAGGAGTTGTATTTATTTTACCTTTAAATGATATTTTCTTTCCCATTTTCTACGGCTTTTTCGTCATTTTTTCTTCGTCATTTTTTCCTGTTTCTGATGTGTAAGTACGTGTAGGTAAGTATGCCCTTAAATATTTTTCATTCTTTTTTTATATTCTTACCTTTAAGAAATTTTAAGAGTATTTTTAAATTGAATACAAAATTTAGAGGTATTTTTAGATCAATCGACAACATGATTACTGAAGAGCTTGAACTTGGAAGCATCAAGAACGAGCTTTCGTATAGAAGAGAACGAACCCAAGAGTCCAACCCCGGTGAAGACGACAATAATGGCGAGGTTGATAGAATAGGTGAG
>NW_019655533.1:0-427 GCF_002806865.2 Cucurbita pepo subsp. pepo
AGAAAGAAGGTTTCGTTCCCTTTCCAACCGATGTGTAATCTCGCAATCCACTCCCTTCGGGGCCAACGTCCTCGTTGGTACTGTTTCTCTCTTCAATGATGTGGGATCTCACAATCCACCCTCTTTCAGAGCGTAGCGTCTTCTTGCACACCTCTTGATGTCTCTCAAACCGATGTGAGATCTTACAATCTATTCCTCTTTAGGGTCAGCGTCCTCGCTTCCACTAGTTCCTTTCTTCAAAGGGGCCTAGCGTTCTCGCTGGCACACTGTCCGGTGTCTCTCCAACTGATATGGGATCTCACAATCCACTCCGCTTCAGGGCCTAGTGTCCTCGCTGGTACTGTTCATCTCTCCAATCGATGTGGGATCTCACAATCCACCCTCCGTCGGGGCCTAGCGTCCTTGCTAGTACACCGCTGGGTGTCTC
>NW_019655534.1:0-427 GCF_002806865.2 Cucurbita pepo subsp. pepo
GTGAAATAATAACAAACAATAACTGAACAAGACAAGGAGTTGAGTCGAATGAATCTTTCTTATCTTACAGTCGAGTAAAAGAGTGAAAGAATCATCCTCCAGCCGCTTTACCGAGTGAAACAGCTACTGAACCTATTTACCGAGTGTTTGAAGGAAAAGGTGTAGGAGTGAAATCAGGGAATAAAACAAAGCTGAAAAGAAAGGATCAGATCAATCAGCCGAGGAAAAGGATGACGAATCGGAGAGGGGCGAAGCAAGGAGCTCTCCTCGAATAGGCGAGGGGAGAAGAAGCTCAACGAGAAGAGGAGAGGGGAGAAGAAGCTCGACGAGAAGAGGAGAGGAGTTCAATCACTCTCATTAAGCTTTCTTTCCTTTTTACTCTCCAATTCAGGAGAATGCAAATAGCTTTACCTCCTCAGGGCATATC
>NW_019655535.1:0-427 GCF_002806865.2 Cucurbita pepo subsp. pepo
ATATACTAGATAGAAGGGTAACAACAATATACTCTCAGCAGTTACTAGAAAGGTAACAACAATATACTCTCACTCAGGTGAATAGAAAGGAGGTAACAATATACTCTCGGGTAATATCATAGACAGAGTCTTATTAAGCTTCCAGCAATGGAATAGATAGAACTTTCGGATTTCATGAGGTGAAGTAGCGAGGGTAATACCCGTCNGTTAGAGAGGGTAGAAGAAGAGCTACAAAGGAGAGGGTCAGGAGGAGCAGCAGATCAAGTAGTCTTTCTTTACCTTCTTCTCAATCAGGAGAGAGAGTAAGTTGCTTTCCTGTCAAGTCTGATTAATCTTGACCTTTACCTTTTAGTCTCTACTAGGAATAAGAATAAGCAAAAGATACCTGTAGGAGTGAACGACTCGGAACGAAGACACTTCTTCTAGT
>NW_019655536.1:0-427 GCF_002806865.2 Cucurbita pepo subsp. pepo
AGAGTGTAAGATAGTAAGTAAGTCAATCACCACTCCCTTTACTACTCATATTTCTTTTTTGTTTTGTTGTTTGGGTTGGATGAAAGTCTAGCATACTCTCTCTCTAGAATGAGTCATCTTGAGAAAGCCCAAAACAAAGCCATGAGAGCTTATGCTCAAAGTGGATAATATCATACCACCATTGTGGAGAGTCGTGTTCATCTAACATGGTATCAGAGCCATGCCCTAAACTTAGTCATGTCTATAGAATCCTCAAATGTCGAACAAAGGACTCCAAAAGAAAAAGGAGNAAGTCCCACGTCGGCTAATTTAGGGAACGATCATGAGTTTAAAATCAATGAATACTCTCTCTATTAGAATGAGTCTCTTAGGAATCACGACCATCTACAATGGTATGATGTTGTCCACTTTAAACATAAGCTCTCAT
>NW_019655537.1:0-427 GCF_002806865.2 Cucurbita pepo subsp. pepo
TTTTCTTTTGTTTGCATTTTTTTTTTCTTTCTTTTCATTTCCGTTAACAGCTAAATTTTAATTTATTCTTTCTTTCAAATCTTATCTTTTTACGTATAGCTGTATTTCCCTTTTTTTTTCTCTCTCTCTCTCTTTTTATTTGATTGTTAATCGTTTAATTTCGTATACAAATATCTTTNTTTTCTCTCTCTCTCTCTTTTTATTTGATTGTTAATCGTTTAATTTCGTATACAAATATCTTTTTTTATCGGGCATGACCAATTTTTAATCGATTCATTTATCAACAGATATAAAATAATTTATCATGTTACCCATTAAGAATTTATGTAAAATTATTGACTTTTTAATTTAATTTCTAACTCAAATCCAAGAAGATTTAACTGTTTTTTTTTTTTTTTTTGTATAAAAAATTATAAATATACTATTT
>NW_019655538.1:0-427 GCF_002806865.2 Cucurbita pepo subsp. pepo
AAAAAAAAAAAAAAAAAAAAAAAAAAAAAAAAAGGAAGCAAAATTAATGATTGAACTAAGCATTTTGTATGCATTTGTTATTGGTTAATAAAATTACAAAGTACAACTCTTATTTGAATTATCACATTTCTGGAATTCCTATGAGTTCAACTAGATTTTACTACGTTAGAAAAAAATATCAGCTACAAATAATAAGTAGCTTGGAGGACAGTGTTGGCAGGATGGTCATCTGTATTAGTTGCAACTAGTACTTAATTGTAGATAGGTTGTAAGTCAGTAAGGAAAATCGATCTACTTATTTTATTGTTTTAAAAAAAAATAAACAAAAAAAAGGCAACCCTTAATTAAGAGTAAGACAGATATCGTCCAAAGTACATTGAAGAAGCATGAGTACCTTGTTTTTAAATGCACTACCCATGAATACAGG
>NW_019655539.1:0-427 GCF_002806865.2 Cucurbita pepo subsp. pepo
AACTCAAGACTCAACTCAACAAGATTCATTCTCCTGGAATCAGGGAACCTAACGAGAAGGAAAGAAAGATCAGCTCCGGAACCTGAAAAATAAAGTCTCAACTCCTTACTTATGAATGAGAGCATATGAAATCCTTCTTTCTTGAACTGAACCTATTGAAAGAATTGTAAACAAAGACTCAACTCTCGATGAATTAGNCTCAACTCTCGATGAATTAGACTAGACTGATTTCACTCTTTCGTAAAGCACTGTTATTTGAAGAACCTGCCCCTCTTCCTATTCTCTTTCTCTCGTTCACCAGTATTACCTGACCTGTGAACCTATATACCTTTATTCATTCAATCCTATACTAAAAGAAGAAGAGGAAGAAGAAGAAGATATTTCTAAGGTAAAGCTATTTGAAGGAAGAACCGGAACAAAGAAAGAA
>NW_019655540.1:0-427 GCF_002806865.2 Cucurbita pepo subsp. pepo
TGGCCAATAAAATTTGAAAGATACACAATAAAATTAAAACATACACGTCAAGTAAATCATAAAAAATTAAAAATTAATTTTTTTTTAATAAAAAAACTATATTAAATAATATTGGAAAGTGGTACAAACCATAGGTCAGGAAAATTAGTATAAAAAGGGAATTTCCATATATCACCAAACCTGAACCAAGTTAGGAGAATAGTTCCAAACCTATAATATATTTAGATTTGACATTTTTATACAGTAACAAAAGAAAGAATANTGATTGGTACTTTTTTTCACAGCAAAATATTGAGAAAGAATTTTAAGTTCCGATTCAATATCCCCTCGTATATTTCTTTTATATGAAAAACTATTAGTTATAAATTTAGGTAAGGACAAGAAATAGGTTGAGGAATATACATAATGGTGAACAATGAGGCATTCA
>NW_019655541.1:0-426 GCF_002806865.2 Cucurbita pepo subsp. pepo
ACCTCCTCCTCATTAGGTGCTCCGCTATATTCTGCATAGTTTCCAAGCTCAGAGGCATAACCAAGATCTCCAACCTATAGAAAAAAGAGAACTTCAATCAATAAACCAAAACAACAAAATTGAAAGACGAATCTCGACAGTCAAGTATTGGAGTGGACAAACAGAAGCACACCGTGTCAGCATAAATGACACTTGCACCACCCCCAGCCACCATGGTCCAAATTCGTCCCTTGGGGTTCAAAACCGTGAATTTCAAAGACGCACTTGTCTACATAGAAGAAAATAAGAACAGTTGCTTCAATTAGTTTAGAACAAAAAATTCCCCATATAGATTAGATCCATCGTATGAAGTAAACTGAAATGGTATTTCAGAAAACTCAGTGATTAATGAAATGAAATTAGTTTAACCTGCTCACATAAGCATTG
>NW_019655542.1:0-426 GCF_002806865.2 Cucurbita pepo subsp. pepo
ACACCCACACAAATATGTTTTTAATAAAATCTAGATAATAGTTGTTCAACGTACCATCGATTGGTGATGTGGAGGGACCAGAACAAAGATGTAGCTAAAACTTACGGAGTAAATGCATTCTGAGCAAGATAGTCCTCCCTCAAAAGCTTTGCAGTCTCTAAGGTAATCTTATCTCCTTCGGCCAAGGCATCCTTCCCTACAAGCTGCCATAATCCAGATATCAGACAGAGTTCCATATTTAAATATTCTTAGTATTTTTGTTGTAGATAACAAATTTTACTAGAATAATATTATCCAACCCTGTAAGCCTCGTCATCAGAAAACTATATAGATCATTCATAAAATTCAGCATCAAATCTAAGTTTTCTACTTTTATTATCAATACTTTTTTCTTCTTTAAGGTTGTGTGGGCGGGTGACTTGAGGA
>NW_019655543.1:0-426 GCF_002806865.2 Cucurbita pepo subsp. pepo
ACAAGGAAGAGCTAGGGATTGATTTCATACCTGTGAATTGTCGCACAAGATATTCCCTTCCAAAGTTTGTCCAAAAATTGATGAGCAAAAATAGAGGATTTTTTATTGTCCAAAAATTGATGAGCAAAAATAGATGATTTTTTATTGGGTAGCCAATTCTATGGATTTTCAAGGCCCGATTTCTTCATGGGACCTCTTTCATATCCTTTCCTCAAGCTAAAAAAATTGGTTTGGAAGAACATATTTGAGTGTGAGACCTCAATTTCCATAAATCGTTCTCGGTCTGCAACTCACCCAAAACACTAGATTTTCATTCTCTTGGATAGCTTGTTCTATGACATTTCAACTCTCAATTCATTCATCAAAGTTACTCAACTTCGTCATGTGAAGCTAAAGGAATCCTTAAATTGAATGAAATTTGACTAT
>NW_019655544.1:0-426 GCF_002806865.2 Cucurbita pepo subsp. pepo
CGAAGAATTACTAAGAGTTAGTATATTATTGACCAAAATAGTGACACCTAAAACACTATAGAAACAAGAGTTATTCTGGAATTAGTGTTACCAGAGGGGCTCTGTTTGTCCAGACTTATTTTTTGAACCTAGAGCACGAGGAATGTTACCAGAAGAATTATTCCTAACCCTTCTATTACCCTTCAAGTCTCCTTGCTATGGAACTAGAGTATTAAAGAGGATTTCATTGCTCCCTCTCTTCTCCCGAATAAGAGAACAACTATGTATCTAAAAAGTAGCTAATTAAACATACATGTAAATCATTAACAACAACTCTTTAATAAACTAAAATCATACCGTCAACATACTTAAAACTATATAAAACTCTCTCGCCTCCCCTATAAAATTTAGCTTTCCATACAAACTGAATTAAACAAAGGAATCCGC
>NW_019655545.1:0-426 GCF_002806865.2 Cucurbita pepo subsp. pepo
GAATCAAGTTATCAATATGACTATAATATCGCATTCAAATTACGCGCTTGGAGATATACTTGTCTCAAAGGTTTAGGTTTCTAATACTATTGCAAAATAAAGAGGCCATAAGAAATGCACGTAATACCTCCCTAACAATGTTCTTGCCATGTGAGATTGGGTGCCTCCCAGTCAAAAGCTCCAAAAATACAACACCAAGACTATATACATCGCTCTTATCGGTCAATTTATGAGTCAAGAAGTACTCTGGATCAAGATAACCCTGCAAATTAAAATCCACATATATACCCTTTAATTAAACCTAATCCACCATTTCATAACTATTTTACCAAGAACAGGAATATATAGAATAAACGAAAGAAAACATTGTCATTTATATTTCAACATCCTATCTCAATTATCCTAATAGGACAACTTTGAAACTGA
>NW_019655546.1:0-426 GCF_002806865.2 Cucurbita pepo subsp. pepo
TTTTTTTTTTTCTTATTTCAAGCTCACTCCAGCAACATCACAGTACAACATATAGTTCATACAAAAACTACAAATATTAGTATTCCCAACACGAAGAATCCAACAATGAGCATCATTCTAAGGAGAAATAGCTAGCTAATTCTCTGTTATTCCTTCTCACACTGCTGACCCTCATCAGTGCAAAAAACCGACTTAGCTTACCCTCGATCGAAAACCAAAGAGTAGGACTCAGTGTATATACATAACCTTGTGAATAAGTATAACAACGTACAACATACACATCAAACCAAAATTGTTGCATATACAATAAGTGTACTGATGAACCTCAAGATTCATGTAGTCTTATTATGTACAGGCCTTGCCTCATTCCGAACATGGCATATCTGCAGCCAGTCTTCGTTGGAGAGTGCCAGAAAGAGGGTGAAC
>NW_019655547.1:0-426 GCF_002806865.2 Cucurbita pepo subsp. pepo
GATTAAAATCGCACAAGTTTCACATTTAAATTGTAACAACCCTAAATTTTCTACTTAACCTAAGGACATACACCTATCATGAACATTTAATGCAAAAATATGTACGGTATCCAAATCAGTTTAGAGCTGCCCTCTTCAACATCTTTTTTATTTACTTTTTTTTTCACTCTCCTTTTGTTTATATTTTCAACCATCGTTCCTTCAAGTCCCACAGGGGCTCCCACCGAATCTTACCGAAAAGGTAAGATATAAATCAAACTGATTTTTTTTTAATCAAAAGTGATGTAGAAAGGGAAATCTTCCATTTTTCTTTTCCCCCTTCTTCTCCATCTCTTGCAGGTAGGAGGTAGTGTGTGAATCAAAGGAAATCTAACACATTATAAGACACAAATAACTCAAAGAACAGCAAGTTTGTTATCTCTGAAA
>NW_019655548.1:0-426 GCF_002806865.2 Cucurbita pepo subsp. pepo
AAAAAAAAAAAAATATATATATATATATATATATATAAAAGAAAATTAAAAATAATAAAAAATATATATAAAAGAAACTAATGAAAAAAAATTAACCAAAAAAGTATAAAAAAAAAGAGGTAAAACTCTAACAAATCTATTAATACAATCTTTTTTTTAAATATATTTTACATATTTTTATTTTTCGGGTCAACCTAAAGGTTTTGCTCTCAAACCTGAAACCGAACCGATTCAGTTCGGGTTCTGAAAAATGAACTCAACCCTACCCGAAATGCTAATTCAACCCAACCCAACCTTTATAGTTCGGGTTGGGTTAGTCCGGGTTGTCGGGTTGAATGTACACCCCTATTCTAGAGAGTTGTCCGTGTTTACTATAGAGTCATGAAATAGTCCGTCAAGGTTTAGCTTCTCCAATTAAAATTCTTT
>NW_019655549.1:0-426 GCF_002806865.2 Cucurbita pepo subsp. pepo
TTGACAACTTCCAAAGAAACAATTGAAGAAATGTGAAAGTGCCATCCCTAAGTCATGATCTTCAGTATCTCTCAAAACATCCTGTACAATGAGTAATACTAGTGTGAGATACTACTAAATCAACGAATGAAATGAGTTGTTTTTTTGGAAAGTAAGAGAGAAAGTACGAGTGGGGGATAAGTTCTCTGGATTTATTAGGCAACCTCATATTCTCAAGTACTCAAACATCGTGAAAATGAAAATGCTAATCATCATTGTTTCCCACAAGAAACTATTTATCAATAGGTCATTTAATGACAGAAGCATAAAGAGTAGACCAAAATCAATAGTATCACTCAGTTTAGATGCAGAATGACACGATGCAGATAATACTAAACTCACTTTTGTCAAGGAATGAAAAAAGGCTAACAAAAAATGTTCTTATCT
>NW_019655550.1:0-426 GCF_002806865.2 Cucurbita pepo subsp. pepo
TCCAAGATATTGGACAAAAGAAAAAAACAGATATATAGATTGATTAAGCTCTCTTATCTATTTTCGAGGATTCTAGAGTAGAGGGTCCATGAAGTCCTTCAGTTTTCAATTAATTTCCAAGAAATTGGAAAACAAACAGACAGAAACAGAAAGTGTAATCTCTCTCTATGAACTCGATGAGATGAAATCATAGGGTAGAGTGTGGATCCTTCTGTTTTGAATTAATTTCCAAGAGAGAAGGAAAAACAGAATTCACAGAGAGGGAGAGAGGGAGAGAGAGAGAGATGAAATAATTTCCCAGAGACAGAAGAAAAAACAGAGAAAAAGATAGAGAGCTTAAAGAATGCCAAATAATTTACTCTTTGTTCCCTCTGAAACCTTAAATGAAGGCCTAGACTTTTGGATTAATTCCCCTAAAAAAAAAAA
>NW_019655551.1:0-426 GCF_002806865.2 Cucurbita pepo subsp. pepo
TTTTTTTTTTTTTTTTTTTTTTTGATGAAGTATATAAGGAAGAGTTAATGACTCTACGTGGGTATTTGACTGGAGCTTGATGTATAAGGGGACATAAGGTTTGTAGATGGTCATATGAAGAATCTAGATGTGATTATGATTCAAGTATGCAGATTAAGGAACATGGAAAAATTGATTTGGAGCTTTACAAATATCATGTTGGAAAAGGGTAGAGGCTATTGGAAGATCAGGTAGTTTTGTTTATTTGTTGGATGAGTGAACGGTAAAAGTAGTGGAAGTATGAAAATGAGTGTACTCATCGAGTTAATAAAAAGAAGTGCTCTCTCTTCCCTGAAAGCAATGATTTACGAAGGATAAATAAGCGAATGTATGGATTACAAAACTTTTCATTGAAATAATGAAAAGAGAGTAATGCTCAAAGGATAC
>NW_019655553.1:0-426 GCF_002806865.2 Cucurbita pepo subsp. pepo
TAATTCCTTTGAAATGGGTCCATAAAATTCAAAACCCTTCACCATTTAAGCAAATACATAAAGAAAGAGAGGAGGGTTTTGAAATGGGAAGGTAAAGCAAGCATAAAGGCATAAACTTTAGTAGAGAGAGTCCAAAGGCTTTTAGGATGATGTATATTACATTTACCCCATCCCAAAGTGCCGACATAATGAGACAAACTATACAAACATATATGAATCGGGGACAATAATGTTAATCACTCTACTTTTCCACTGCAAATGGAATGTTTTTTCTAAAAGAAATCAAATCAAATCAATGCATGCCTTCTCCCTTAATGCTCTTTAGTGCCTAAAACCTAGTAATTAATGATCTAGCTAGGGTTCTTAAGTACACTTAAAAGGGTTTAGAGATATTGTTTGGAAGGACAGGTTTCAATTATTGTGGTA
>NW_019655554.1:0-426 GCF_002806865.2 Cucurbita pepo subsp. pepo
AAAAAAAAAAAAAAAAAAAACAACCTTTTCGTGTTATTCCATTATTTTTCATTGGTTCCTCAAGGATAATTCCACCAAAAGGAGATAATAAAGCTTCTCTAACTTTTATAGTTCCACTTGTGAATCAATTCATCAACATTAGCAAGAAAGTTTCTCAAGTAAATTCCATCATCTTTAGCCGTCCAAAGACAAGTTCCTACAGTTCCACGTTTGCACCTATCACGGAGCCATAAGTGCTGCGTTTCAGGCCAAAAGCTTTCAAAAGAGACATATGCATGTGGCGTCTCCAATTTGCACCAATAGAGGGTTGATCCCCTAAAGTTAACCTTGAAGTTCCATTAGTAATCATATCCATGATTAAGCAAACGATGATACCCCAAGTCATGACTGACAATGCACAAGCAACCCAAGTTTGCTTAGCCCGTT
>NW_019655555.1:0-426 GCF_002806865.2 Cucurbita pepo subsp. pepo
CTGTAAGAGAAAGATTCATTCTGCTTGGACTCTCCCTATCGTTAAAGCAATTCCATTTCATTCACCTTCTTTCACTCCTTTCCCTATAGGTCGAGCGGTTGAACTCGTTCGCCTCGTAAACTCGGGCTCACCGCTTCTTCGCTCCTTAGCAGCTTTTCCAGACTCAACTCAAGCCGAAACAAGAGTCCATTCATTAGCAGCTTAACAGTAACAGCTACAGAACAGGAAATCAAGCAAGATGAATGAGACAGATTGAACTAGGTCTCGTGGCTTCTTCCCTCTCCTCTTCTCGTCGAGCTCCTTTCTTGCTTTCACTATTTGACTCGACTATAAACAAATTCAATTCAAGGATATGTTCGCTTCGCTCTCGNATTTGACTCGACTATAAACAAATTCAATTCAAGGATATGTTCGCTTCGCTCTCGA
>NW_019655556.1:0-426 GCF_002806865.2 Cucurbita pepo subsp. pepo
GGTCCATGGACTTCGTCCGATTGCAGTTTGTTGTTGGTTCGTCTTCCGATCGACTACGGCTAATTTCATTCCGGTCGACCTTTTAAAAAAAACAAAGTATTGCTGTCAAAATCGTTAGCGATGTGAGCATTTGAAAGGGATTACTAGCAGGAAACGAAACGTAGAGAACATTTCTTATCATTCAAGTATACTTATGGCAAAATTCAATTGCTTCTCTGGCCGGACAGGGAAGAAGAAAACCAAGGCATGTTTTCTTTCATTATTCATATCTTGCTTGCTTGATAAGTTTCCCAACGGAGTTTGCTGAATATATATATATATCCTCTTAATCTATGGTTGCAGATCGATTTGGAACTAGAGAAGCCTACCGAATTGAATTATNTGTCAGCAGCATCCATCACTGTGAGGAGCCTTTCCAAGGTGGAG
>NW_019655557.1:0-426 GCF_002806865.2 Cucurbita pepo subsp. pepo
TCTTCTAAATGAATGTTCTTACTCATCTTGTGAGACTTGGAATTGAAGTTGAAGGGATGCTTCTTGCCATGACATAAGAAGCAGATGTTTAATTTACAATCACAAAAAACATTATCCCTGCAATCATTTGAAGTCCTGCATGAAATACCTTTAAGATAGCTTCCTTTTGTGCCTAATGGTTTACTTGTAATCTAGTCATGTGTAATCTAGTCATGTGTTGTAACACCCTAAAAGTGAAGGAAAGCCCCCTATGCATGACCCAAAAGATCCCAGGAAAGAAATTATGAGAATTAAGCAAGGAAATGAGACTTAGTAAGTTATTTCTATACCCTAAGGAGNTGAGACTTAGTAAGTTATTTCTATACCCTAAGGAGTAATATTAAGAACTTAAGACCTTTGGAGAAGGATTGGAATGAAAGCATAAGC
>NW_019655558.1:0-426 GCF_002806865.2 Cucurbita pepo subsp. pepo
GGCTGCTGGTATGCTTTTCAACTGATTTCACTTTCAAATACCTAATTCTTCTACTACCACCCTCAATTGGGGTGTTGTTTTTGTTTGCCTCAAGTCTAACCTGTTGTTTCGGTCATGTCAGATGTTCAGAAAAAGTGGGAGGATAGCTCTTGGGGGCGAAAACTTCTCGTTAAAAAGCGNGCGAAGAGCATCCCTTAACGATTTTGATAGGTTCAAGCTAATGCTGGCCAAGATAAAGGTCAGTGATGATATGTGACAGCGTCTGTACTTTCTCTTATTCCCCCCACCCTCTTTCTTTAGCATCGTTAAGTATAAGAACTCTAAACCCGCTGTTCCTCTCGTGTTCTTGATTCATGGCAACCTATTCCTCAAATGGATATTTTTTTTTTTGCAGAGAGCTGGATTGGTGAGGCAAGAGCTTGCAAA
>NW_019655559.1:0-426 GCF_002806865.2 Cucurbita pepo subsp. pepo
AAAGAAGAGAGAGAAAGAAAAAAAAACATGGCCTGCGAGCGATGGAGGGCGGCGACAGGCGCCGGACACACTTTGACCATCGGCTGGAGCAACGCAGCTCCAGCGAGGCGTCGACACATGTCACCTGCAAGTCGGGCCGAACCGCGACGCGAGCCGAGCCGACCAGGCTGGGTCGGCCGACCTCGACTATGCGGAAGTAAACGCGTGTGTAGCCTGCGACTGGCGCCTTCCTGCGCACGTGACTACGCACTCCCAGCGCGCTGCTGGCGCGTGAGCGCGCGTGGAATGGCCAATTTGGCCCGGTTGTTTTTTGTTTGCCTGATTTTTGTCCCGGTTCTAGTTCTAATACTGTTTTTACGTGAAAAGGGACCTAATTTANCAGCGCGCTGCTGGCGCGTGAGCGCGCGTGGAATGGCCAATTTGGCC
>NW_019655560.1:0-426 GCF_002806865.2 Cucurbita pepo subsp. pepo
CTAGTCCTCCTCTTCCGCTTGCTCGCAAGGAGCTTCCACTTCTGCTTACTCGTAGAGAGGGGATTCATCTCTTCTAGTTCTTGTTCTTCTTCATCTCATTTCATTTTCTTCCGCTTACTCGCAGGGACCTTCCACTTCTGCTTGCTCGCAGGGATGGGATTCATCTATTCTTGTTCTTGTTCTTGTTCATCTAATTTCATTCTTTTCTTCTTGCTTGAAGAGAGTTTTCCCTTTTCNATCTCATTTTATTCTTTTCTTCTTGCTTGAAGAGAGTTTTCCCTTTTCTGTTTTTTCTTTGTCTTTTTCTCTACAGGATGTGTTTTCAACATGTATTCGTTCCATTTCTTTTCTTGTTTTCTTATATCATTCCTGTTTTTGTTTTCCCTTTTCTTTTCTTGTAGTTGAGACTAAACATCAACCCTATGT
>NW_019655561.1:0-426 GCF_002806865.2 Cucurbita pepo subsp. pepo
ACTTGACAGCTAATGTAACAAAGTGATATGATTGTGAATGACCCATTTGCCTTGTGAAGAGAATTATTCCTGTTGATTCCTTTCTAAGTAAGGACATAAACTTTTCCTCTTCACCATGCATGTAGCCCATGTGGCATTTGGATGATTAATCAAATTATTTTTTTAATCTAAAATTATATATATATATATATATATATATATATATATNGTATCTACCACGGGTCATTTTAGCATGTTTTTTTATAAAAAAGATTAAACCCACTTAATTTTCGAGTTTCTACCGAAAATAAAGATGTTCCATCTTATAATCAGTAATAACTATCAATTATTTTAAGTATTTTTTAGTAACCATATCCTCACAATCAGTCTCATTAAAAAATAGTCTCAAATTATAGTTTACCATATATATCATATTTGATATTTTAT
>NW_019655562.1:0-426 GCF_002806865.2 Cucurbita pepo subsp. pepo
CGTGTCGACGTTTCTCGAAACTTTTGTGGGGAATGATTAGTCTAGTGAAATAGTGCTTCAAATCAAACCCTAATTCGGAAACTCTAATATGGGACGTTTGAAGTNCGAAGAAACAGAGTGCTTCAAATCGAACATTAATTCCGGAACCCTAATCTGGGACATTTGAAGTCCGTGCTAAGCAAAGCAAGTCGCGGTCAACCTATTTTAAATTTTTGTGGGGAATGATTNGCAAAGCAAGATGCGGTCAACCTATTTTAAATTTTTGTGGGGAATGATTATAAAGTACAAGAGTGCTACAAAATCGAACCCTAATTCGGAAACCCTAATCTGGAACGTTTGAAGTACGTGCTAAAAAACTTAGTCATGGTCGACGTTTCTTGAAACCTTTGTGGGGAATGATTAGTCTCGATGATTTAGAATAGAATT
>NW_019655563.1:0-425 GCF_002806865.2 Cucurbita pepo subsp. pepo
GAAGCTGATATAATATTTAAAGCCCCAAACAGATGGAGGTGCAGGACCCCAAACATCAAAAAAAAAAAAATATGTTCCAAAGATGACGAAGACTGATGAAAAGATCTAGTGTTTGGCCGTTGATGACTTTTTGCTAACTGTCACGCATTACAAACTCGCAAAGGTGACTCACTAGCACACGAAATATTATTGAGACACAAAATTGACTTCACTACTTGAGATGAAGGATGTCCAAGATGTACATGCTATTGGACGAAAGTAGTAGATCTGCTCACTAAGGCGTGCTTGAGATCATCGACATCAGATGGCTTGATAGGATAGAGACCAGACTCACACCTCTTGTCATAAAGAATTTTCTGTGACCGTGGATCCTTAATAGAAAAATGTCAAGGATGGTATTCAAAGATTACGTCATTATCACGGAA
>NW_019655564.1:0-425 GCF_002806865.2 Cucurbita pepo subsp. pepo
GTTACTGAAATGTTCACTTCTGGTACTCTTAGACAGTAAGTGTTCTTCACAATTTGGATGATTCTCTGTGGTTTCTTGGCTATTTAGTGCTTCTCTGTTCATTTTGCTTTCTGGGTTGTTCTATAGGTATAGGTTGAAGCATAAGAGAGTTGATATTAGAGCTGTGAAGCATTGGTGCAGGCAGATTTTGAGGGGGCTTCATTATTTGCATAGCCATGAGCCTCCTGTGATCCATAGAGATCTCAAGTGTGATAATATTTTTGTTAATGGGAATCAAGGGGAGGTTAAGATTGGTGATCTTGGACTTGCTGCAATTCTCAGGAAATCTCATGCTGATCATTGTGTGGGTATGCGTTTTTACTGTTAGCTCCATTTGTTTCGTTGATTGTTCGATTTACTTGTTGGATTTGTATAGCTTAAGATCG
>NW_019655565.1:0-425 GCF_002806865.2 Cucurbita pepo subsp. pepo
TATATCAACTAAAATATTATATACAAAATTAAAAAAAAAAAGTCAAACACATTATTATATTTTTAAAAAGTTAAATTTATTAGATATATAATTGCATTCCATATATAGTCAAACCTAAATTTTTTAATTTTTTAGTTAATTAATTTTTAAAAAGAAAATATAATTAATAATATATTAAGCAGAAAATTAAAAAAATTTAGATGTTTTAAATATTTTTTTAAAATTTATGGACCTAAAATTTTAAAAATAATACCGACCCCAAATTAAAAAATAAATAAAATAGATTTTTTTTTTTAATTTTGTATATAATATTTTAGTTGATATATGTTCACTGATTGTGGGAAAGATAATGACAATTCTTTTTTGTTTGCCAATTTAAATTTATTTTTTTCTTTGTCGGGAATAATTTAAATTCATGCCATTTC
>NW_019655566.1:0-425 GCF_002806865.2 Cucurbita pepo subsp. pepo
CATATGTGTGTCACGACGTGGGCGAATGTTACAAGACGAGCATCTTGAGTGACTTATTTTAAAATGGGTCTGTTAAGGACAATTTTGAACAACGTGGGTGTGTCGATATTGTGACTTAGACCATGTGTCGAAGGTTGGTATATGCACCTACTATTCAGTACGGAGTCCATAAATAACATGACATGGACACGAGAGAGTTCATGCCTCAATAAGAATCTAAATGGATGGATGTTCGTGATATCCTAACAAGATGAGCTATACATGGGTCGATTCCAATAGACATGTTCAAGCAAGCCAAGATAGTTGTCTTGAAACACGAGATGACATCATGATGCATGAGTTAGTCAATGGAAACCAAGATGATGACTGAGATGCCCCGTTGCACATAAGAGATTTTGGCGTAGAGTAGAGACAAAATCGAGCCG
>NW_019655567.1:0-425 GCF_002806865.2 Cucurbita pepo subsp. pepo
CAAGGGAAATAGGCTGGATTGGATGAGAAGCGACTGAACCTCTACAACTCGGTCTCTGATCTTTCTCCTTATTCCTATTCAACAACCTTCTCGTAAACTCGGTAAAGCTATTCCATTGCCTTCGCCTGTCCTTTACTTAACTACTTCTTCTCCTCAACTCTCGATGAATGAGAGACTGAAGCAAGACAAGACTCATTAGACTGATCCTACTGAACTAGGTAAAGCATATGAAGTTGAAGTAGCTCTTTTCTTTCACAAGGGGGCAGGCAATAGGTGGTTAAAGTCAAGCTTATGAATGAGAGTTGACTCCGGAACAGGAAGAAAGAAATCCGGGACAGTTCTCGAAAGTCTTTCATTGAAAGACTCAACAAGATGCATTCTTGTCCCTATTTATTCATTCACAGTAAACAAGGGGGGAAAGCGAA
>NW_019655568.1:0-425 GCF_002806865.2 Cucurbita pepo subsp. pepo
GGACGTTTGAACTACATGCTAAAAAAACCGAGTCATGATTGATGTTTTTCGAAACTTTTGTGGAAAATTATTAGATAAGGCTTGATGATTTAGAATAGAATGTCGAAGAAACAGAGTGCATAAAACAGTAAACGATTGCTTCAAATCGACCCCTAACTCATAAACCCTTATTTGGATCGTTTGAAGTACGTGCTAAAAGAATAGAGTCACGGTCGACGTTTTTTGGAACTTTTGTGGGGAATGATTAGAACAGTAAAAGATTGCTTCAAATCGACCCCTAATTCAAAAACTCTAATATGGGACATTTAAAGTACGTGCTTTGAAAACCGAGTCACGGTCGACGTTTTTCGAAAATTTTGTTGGGAATGATTAGTATTCATGATTTAGAATAGAATTTCAAAGAAATAGAGTGCTTCAAATCGAAC
>NW_019655569.1:0-425 GCF_002806865.2 Cucurbita pepo subsp. pepo
TAGACATCTCTCCCTGAATAAGATAAACATAAATAAAATTGGAAACTTTGGAGAGAGCGACAAGGGAAGTTTTTTAAGAAAAGAAAGTTGTGTATTGTGAAATGTTACAATTGGAAACTTTTGAGAGAGCTTTTTTAAAAAAAGTTTAAATCGAGGAAACTATGAAAGTTGTGTATTGTGAAATGTTATGTGTGTTTTAAAATATACGGAAGGGATGAATTTATTGTGAAATGTTACGTGTGTTTTAAAATATGAGGAGGGGATGAGTTTAAATAGTGATCAAGTCCTAAAAATAAGAATCAATACGGACCACTAAAACGTGAACTAAAATGTTCATGTGTATAGTAAGTTTGCCAACCTTACTATACACATGAACATTTGTTCCAATGAAGCGCCTGAGTTAGATGAATTATGTTGCCCATGAA